>NW_022736765.1:0-1267 GCF_011630105.1 Anneissia japonica | reverse complement strand
TTGAGGAGTTTGCGGCAGTTGCCAATTAGGACCTCATTTAATCGACATGCATTTTTGTTAAGGACACCATTCCAGCGGAAATGGAAGTCACGATCTGCGAATGGAATACCAGACCTGACATGAAATTGTAGTCCTTTAGGAGCCGAATTGTTAGAACGATGTTCAAGATAAATAATAAGATGGTTACGATACCTGACGCGTTTTTCCGACAAGCGTCGTAGAAATTTGAAATTGTCCAAAGTACCCTCCAGAATTACAGCAGAGTTGGATCAAAATTATACAAACAGTAGAAAATGATATATAGATTAAAAGGCAAAATACTGAAAAACAATAATGTAGAGATACAAATATATATATATATATATATATATATACATATATATATATATATATATTATATATGTGACAATAACTTAATCATTATGATCACGCTATTATTAATGCCAATTTTCAATGTAAATTCATGCTGGTGGGCAAATGGTATATGAATGAATCCGATTTTTATTAGGTATATTATCTGAATATGCTAGACTTACCTATCTGAATAGTCTCTCAGTGAATATGTAGAACCAATTAAAGCCATTATCAACCACGTCCATGTAACAAGGCATGTTTGCCTTCGAAAAAGTTCCATCTGAGAAAAGAAAATAAAAAATCAGGATATTCGTTTTTTGTTTTGTTTTGTTTTTTTTTTTTTATCAGTGAAATCTATTACATTTGTTGAGGCCTATCGATAACTGTAGAAACAAAATCTGTCAAATGCCGGTTACGGATCAGTGTACGACAAAGTTGTACGACGGCACAGGGTTTTTTTTTATGCTTTCAATAGTCATCGTATCGAAAGTCACTTCTACGCATGAATACAAACACTCCCACTCACAAAACGCCACGCCCTCAACCTACAGAGATACGTTATAATTAACTAATAATGGAAGCCCTGGGAATGATCAAGAACGGTACCAACAATAACAAGATCACTGTTAGCCCTGCCTTCAGATTCTAAAAAGTTGCATTATGTGGGACTGTTCTTCTACTACTCCGGAGAGCATTATCAGTGTAAACAAATCAAAAGCGAGTGTACAAAGAAATTACATTGTACTAAATGAAAAGCAAGAGATATTAAAAATAATAACAATTATTATTATTATTATTATTATTATTATTATTATTATTATTATTATTATTATTATTATTATTATTATTATTATTATGCTGTAATACAAATTTACAAGTGCCTTTTGCAAACCAAATACAACTTACAGCATTA
>NW_022736764.1:0-1153 GCF_011630105.1 Anneissia japonica | reverse complement strand
TATGTATATATGTTATAATGTATATATATGTATATATGTTATATATGTATGTGTATATATTATATATATATATATATATATATACATACATTTATGCATTATAACTTATATACATACTTATATATATACATATATACATAAATTTTCACAATATTTTCATCAAAAACCAATCTTTTCATAGTTATGTAACCAGGTCAGCTTGCATGTATTGCCCTCAAATTTTCCATACTGATCTTGCAAGACACACCATTACAACACAGGGACCCATATTATGGAATAGTATTAATGAACAATATAGAAGTCACCAATAGTACATTCTTTTAAGCATTCTTATAAAAGATATCTTATTTCCTTGTATAAGTAATTATGTTATATTTAATTTCTAAGTAATTTGCTCTATACTACACACTTTATTGTTTGATAGATTGCCAACATGCTGTCAGCGTCGTGTTTGTCTGTTTTTCTGTTTGAGTCAATGTCACTGATTTATTATTTTTTTTATTTTATTTTTTTTTTATTTTAAATTTTAAATTTTTTTTGTGTATATTTTCTATATTGTAAATGCACTGGCATCTTTTTTTTTTTTGCTCGGGCACCTCACTTGATTATATTAGATTTTCATTGCAGCTCTAGTTACTAATGTTGTGTTAATTTCCATGTTTTTTTAGCCTCCCCGAACAAGCAAAGCTCCGGGGAGGCTATTGGTTTTACCCATGTTCTTCATGTTGTTTTCGTCGTCGTCATTGTGGTTTACAAATTGTTGTTACTGGATATACAATGGAAAATTTATACTGTGTACTTTGCCAGCCTAAAATACATGCTTCATTATTATGTTTTGAGGCATCTACCGGTTGATGATTGATTTCAATCTGAGGATTTCCCGTTTTCAAGTACAAATGTGTGCATGTTAAAGAACGCATTACACTCTTGGGAAAAGAGTAGGGGTTGTCTCCCGGTGTACTGCACAATCACCACCAGAAGGACCCCACTGGAAATAAGTCTTCTTCTAGACTTTCCTGGGCTATCCTTGGTGTTTACACTGAATAAATCTAATGTCAATTTTCAAGAACTTTCAAGGGCCTTGAAAATGATTCAAGTACTTTCTAAGGACTGTACGAACCCTGTGGTATGTAGTATAGGCAGGTAGTGTGCT
>NW_022736763.1:0-821 GCF_011630105.1 Anneissia japonica | reverse complement strand
TACGTTTGCTGAGGAATAAGCATGTTATATTATGTATTATAATTGCAATTGTTAAACTTGCATTTGATTTATTTTTCTTAGGTTTCATGGTTTGCTATCTGTTTTAATAAATTCTATTTTTTCAATATTTAAATAATTAAATCAATATTATTCACATTGTAGCTCGGCATTGTTGCCTTTTCTGTGAAAAAAACAAAACAGGAAATGCAAATAAGAAGCCCAGTAGGGAAACCAAGAACACTTAGTTCCATAGAAGAATGCTATCAGGTCTTTTTAGACAATGGTGCTGACAAAACCACAGCCAAGAGTGTATCAATGAGTGTCATTAGCAATCCTCTTGTTGCAATTGAGGTAGACCATGTAAGTAAATTATCAATCCTAGTTATTATTGTATGTATGCTTTTTGATTATTAAAGATTAATAAATTCAACTTACCACAATTTAATATGAAAGTAAATCATCAACTGTATTATTCCTGTATTGGGCTGTGAAAAAAAATAGATTATAAATATCCTATTTATTTATGGTATTATAGGTATCTGTGCCAAGTCTGCACATTTCTTTGGGGGTCTTTAAAAAGCTGTTCGACATGTATGAGTCCGAAGCTCATGAAATAGACTGTCATATGTATGAATGCAGAAAAAAAACCTCAGACGAGGATGACAAGTTTGGAAGCTCTGTCTTCAAAAAGCTTATCCAAAACAACATCAAAACACAATTAGAATGCAAAAACAAAATTGAAAAGAAAGAACAGAGGCTGGCAGAAGCAGAAGAAGAAATGCCTCTCATTTATCTGCAATCTAATGGACTAATCTTTCAAA
>NW_022736762.1:0-717 GCF_011630105.1 Anneissia japonica | reverse complement strand
GGTACTCCACTAGATAACAATATTGCAGCCACACCTGAAATACATCACAATTATGTAATCTTTAGCAGGGCCTAATTGTAACATTTTTGCAATAATTGTAACAAATATACATCGTCAACGTATTTTATGTTAATTTTTTTCTCAACCAATTGCAGCAGGCCAATACTGTAATTGTTTATATAAAAAATAAACAGCGTCTGAAATAAAATGTTAAGGGATGGATGATTTATTGAATGATATACTGTATCGATTGTATAATTGATATGTTGATTGATTGATTATGAAAATGGATCTGGAGCACTTACCTGAAACATGAGGCGTGGCCATTGATGTACCGCTCATGGTCCGGGTACCAGCATTTGTCAAATGATCAAGAGATGTTATACCTACACCAGGTGCGAAAATATTCACACCAATTCCATAATTTGAAAATGAAGCTCGTTGATCCTCTCGGTTTGTAGCACCGACAGTTATTGCCTGAAATGCGATTTAAATCACTGCATTATTCATGCTATTTATAATTAAAACTATTAAAAAAAATCCGAGGCCTATATGTCGGATTTGCGAGTCTGGATTATGTATAAATTGTTGCATAACTTCATTCAGACATAAACATGATCTCAGATTTTGTCACTTTGATGTTACATTTGTTTATGCCTATATCTGAAGAAAAAATGAATGAATGGCCAATGAATGAATTAATGAATTAATGGATAA
>NW_022736761.1:0-1421 GCF_011630105.1 Anneissia japonica | reverse complement strand
GTTTTAACATCACAAGCTAAATTGGCTTTATCATTCACAACATAGCCATCAGGCTGTTCAATTTTGTTTACCGTGTTCAAATAGTACAATCTTTCGTGTTCTTCTATAGCAAAGACTGTCCTATCTTTATGAATTAGCTCATTCTGTCCATCTTGAAATCTAACTCTAGCTCCATTCATGGTGGCTGTCTTTACTGAAAAAATATTCTGTGGGTAATGTGGTATAAACAAAGCCTCCTTTAGTGTTGTCTTTATGCAGTTTCTATATCTTGCAAGAATACTTCAGCATTCCCTCGTCGCAATGCGACGTTTTTCATTTTCTTTCCATCTGCCAGTTCCATGAAGTGTTTGCTAGGATCGAAGGCATCATCAAAATATGTAAACTTATCTATCTCTGTTATAATGTGGGATGTTGCGCCGCAGTCCACCCTTAATCCCTTTTTCATAACACTATTTTGACTGATCATGAACGTAAATGTATGTTCTTCATCACTGAATAGGCCTACTTGTCTTTCAGCCACTTGCTTTGCATTATCCTTGCCTTTGTGCTTGTGTCTTCTGCACATTTCATCCTTATGTGTGTAACTCCTATGGTAATTGCACCACTTTGTTGACGATCTTCTGTTCGGGCACTCTTTTGCGATATGGCCTTTGCAATTACATTCATAGCAAGTAACTGATGAGACATCTATCTTCATTACATTGTCTACCTTCTGTTTTACGTTGTACTTTTCGGTTTCCTCGTAGCTTCGTAATTGACTTTTGAATTGGATGAAAGTTATTTCATTATGGTTCTGGGTAATGTTAATTGTGAATGGTTTATATGATTCTGGCAGGTCCTTCAAAATCATTGCTATTATCAAACCATCACTTAATATTTCTTTTCCATTTCTTAACGATGTGATTGCTTTTTCAGCCCGAATGATGTACTCGGTCACTGTCTCCTCCGAGCTTTTCTGCAAGGAGGTCAGTTCAGTGTATAAAGCAATAATTCTGGGCTTACCCTGACTAGCGTAATGCTCTCGTAGTATTTTTAAGACTTTGCTGCCGTCATCCGTCGCCTCCCGCATCACTAATGACAGGCTTTTGTCGTGTAGAAACTGTATTAGTTCTGCATAGCACTCTTCATTCTTCTCCGGATCGGGATCAGCGGCGGTAATCATGTCCTTCAGTTTCAACATTCTTAGGTGGCCTAGAAACTTGGCCTCCCAGATTTCGAAATTGTTTTCGTCTCCATCGAAAACTAGCCTTCGCCGTCGGCTGCTAGAATCACGCCTGGGCCCATAACCTGTTAAGTTATTATTTTTTGTTGGGTTGTTTTCTGCCATGACGGATGTTTTCGGAAACAAACTGAATCATACAGAGATATCAATATTCAACTCTGCCGCATTTATTCAACAACTCGTGTGTAACATCTATTCT
>NW_022736760.1:0-796 GCF_011630105.1 Anneissia japonica | reverse complement strand
AACCGGATTGAGGAAAAGATATCCTCCTTACTGATAATTTAAAACAAAAAGTGAAGGGGCCAAAGCGTTCGTGCAGTGTTGTAAAGAAAAAAAAAATCAAAGAATTTTGGAAAATAAAGTCAGAAAAAAAAACAAACAATCTTGCCTGTTTTTCGTGTCTTACTTTTTGTAACCCTTTATGAACCAGAAATTTTCCTCCTTGCAGTCGTCCACCCATTCGGCGTACACACGAGATCGTCGACGAGCACGCGTGGCTCGCGATGTATCCAGATGTGACGATTACCAAGGCGGCAGGGCGGGCTGACAGTGAGAAAGTGTTTGCCAAAAACAGCGCTCCCAGCTGAGCCTGGATTTTGGCTTTATCCAGCAGACAGGGTAGAAATGCGGTTCCACTTTTGCGAGGAGCGGACTCGCGCTCCTGCATGATCTGCGGCATGGTCATGGACGTGAATTTGAATTCCACGACAACCGGCCGACACGTCGAACGTTCCTTCGTGATGAGATCGACGACCGCGACGCTGGCGTCGGGACCACCCTCCTTCGCGTTCGTCAAGGGGTGTTGGGCGGACACGAAAGTCAGGTACAAATCTTCGAGCATCCGATTCACATCGGGATCTTTCATCGCGGACACTGCGACGTCCATCGCCCGACCGACCTTGAGAGCTTTCTCGCTGGAAAGAGCCGCCGAACCCACTATTCTCGCTCTTCTGATATTCCACGCTTTGTTGTATTACAGAAACGCATCTATCTGCTTCTTGACGGCCGTCAAGTTCTTGTCGTAAGCTTTGTAACTACG
>NW_022736759.1:0-1984 GCF_011630105.1 Anneissia japonica | reverse complement strand
TACGCCTGCATAATACACTAGGCCTACTGGAACGTTGTGTTGCTTATCTCGCATCGCAGGTATCAAAACCTCTCTGAATATTCATGATTTTATTGCCAAATCCTATAGCGCCACCAATTGACACTGCCTCAAACGTCCAGGAAAAAAAATTTCGCGGCCCGCCCGCCCGTGTTTTTATTAGTATTATTAGTCCTATTGTCCTTATAGATAGTGGAAGCACGTGATCCTAATGACCTTAGAAAAGCACTTCGTATCTGAGAAGAGAGTAGCTGCATCATCACCGAACAACACTAAAAGACAGGGTTATTTTGTACTCAGTATGCTCCCAAATATTTTTTTTAAATGTGTTCGAGTGGGAACGGCGAACCAAGGGCAAAACATTCTTATATCTCCTGACAAAACACCATTTAGTACCCACTGATATTTAGGAATCGAATTCAACGCTAGCCACTAAGGGCAAGCTCGCTGCCAAGGATGGATTTGACATTTTGAAATAGAATACAAAGGATTCGAGCTTCATACCATTAGCACAGAGCCCTATTATCAACTTGCTTATACACAGTAGATATGTTGTTGTTATTTTTTTTTCTTTGTTTGAATGGAAGTTCAAATCAATACAAACCATACAGAACTCAATAAATTTTCCCCCGTCCTCCCCTGTTTGGCGCGGGCACCCAGATTTTTTGTAATCAATTAGTTTTTATACAAGATTATTTGTTTTGCTTCATTTATATATACATATATATATATAAATCAAGGTAGCCGTTAACACTGTTAAATTATATACACAAATCATCAAAGAAAGGTAAATACAGTGTTCTAATACAGGACATAATAATACATCGTGTAGCATAGCTCGCAACGAATGTAGTCCTGTAAATAAATGAATAAAGAAATTGTGTAATAAAATGCCTCTGGCGGGACTCGATGACCTTAGAAAAGCACTTCGTATCTGAGAAGAGTGTAGCTGCATCATCACCGAACAACACTAAAAGACAGGGTTATTTTGTACTCGGTATGCTCCCAAATATTTTTTTTTAAATGTGTTCGAGTGGGAACGGCGAACCAAGGGCAAAACATTCTTATATCTCCTGACAAAACACCATTTAGTACCCACTGATATTTAGGAATCAAATTCAACGCTAGCCACTAAGGGCAAGCTCGCTGCCAAGGATGGATTTGACATTTTGAAATATAATACAAAGGATTCGAGCTTCATACCATTAGCACATAGCCCTATTATCAACTTGCCTATACACAGTAGATATGTTGTCATTTTTTTTTCTTTGTTTGAATGGAAGTTCAAATCAATACAAACCATACAGAACTCATTAAATTTTCCCCCGTCCTCCGCTGTTTGGCGCGGGCACCCAGATTTTTTGTAATCAATTAGTTTTTATACAAGATAATTTGTTTTGCTTCATTTATATATACATATATATATAAATCAAGGTAGCCGTTAACTCTGTTAAATTATATACACAAATCATCAAAGAAAGGTAAATACAGGACATAATAATACATCGTGTAGCATAGCTCGCAACGAATGTAGTCCTGTAAATAAATGAATAAAAAAATTGTGTAATAAAATGCCTCTGGCGGGACTCGATGACCTTAGAAAAGCACTTCGTATTTGAGAAGAGAGTAGCTGCATCATCACCGAACAACACTAAAACCTAGAACCTGCGACCTCTCGCTGTCAAGGCGCGGCGAGCGTCATAACCATTAGACCACGGAGGCTTCATGGTTAAGCAGATTCAAATACCACCAGATACACTCCATTACACAATAAGTAGGGCTAGAAACAAATAATAGCATACACTGAAATATAAATCAAGGTACTTCTTGTATATATATAATATAAATCATTAAAGGTACATATACAGTGTTTAAATAAGTACATGATAGAACATCGTAGGCTACCCTGTAGCTTTTCAACGAATAAAGTCCTTCGTTGAAAAGCTACAGGGTAGCCTACGATGTT
>NW_022736758.1:0-1116 GCF_011630105.1 Anneissia japonica | reverse complement strand
TGCTGTATATACATATTTTAATCGGTTTATTGATTGTTCAATTGATTTATTGGTTATTGATTGGTCAAATTTTTTTCTGTGGAGAGGAAGCGAATTTGGACAGACTAACTGCTTACTGATTGATTGTCTGAGGTTTATTGACCGGTTGGTTGATTGATTGATTGATTGATTTGTTAATTTATTGATTAGTTAACTGATTGATTGAATGACTGATTGGTTGGCATAATTATAGGATGGCTGATTGAATGATTAATTGATTGGTTGGTTGGTTGGTTGATGGATCGGTTTATTGATTGTTCGATTGATTTATTGGTTATTGATTGGTTCGTTGGTTGATTCACTGGGATAATTGCTGTATATACATATTTTAATCGGTTTATTGATTGTTCAATTGATTTATTGGTTATTGATTGGTTCGTTGGTTGATTCACTGGGATAATTGCTGTATATACATATTTTAATCGGTTTATTGATTGTTCGATTGATTTATTGGTTATTGATTGTTTCGTTGGTTGATTCACTTCCAATTTATCTTTTGAGTGTTGTGTGGTTTAATCAGTTGATTTAGTATATTAAATGTTTGACTGAATGATTGATTCATCCATTCATTCAAATATTGATTGAACTGATCAGTTGACTGATAAATTATTTAATTGATTGAAAATATAAGATAGTTGATTGATTAATAGACTGATTGATTGATCAATTGAGTGATCAAATGATCAGTTGATTGATCAGTTGATTGATTAGTTAATCGATTGAATAGATAGTTGACTTATTAATAGATAGATTGATTGGTTGATGTTATTCTGGAACTAAACTCTGCCTTGACTGCATCATCGATTGATTGATTAAGATATATTAAATGATTGATATATTTCTGGTACTATATTCTGCTCTATCGATTGAGTGATCGAGTGATTGTTTGATTGGTCGATCAACTTATTATTCTTGATTTTCGTCCCTCTTCCTAAGCTTTTTACATGACAAGACAGGATCTCCGAAAAGAAGATATAAAACGTTTACGTTCCGCTGTAAAACCTTCATACAGACACTGTTAATTCTGAGGAGTTATTGTAACTCCCCCTGTGGGGTAGTTATAACCCCCAAAGGGGG
>NW_022736757.1:0-1456 GCF_011630105.1 Anneissia japonica | reverse complement strand
CAACAGGTACATTAAACAATTATGTTCGTAGAGGAATGGACATTTCCGGGGGGGGGGGGTGTCAAACTTCACAACTGGCCTAAATAGGTAGGCCTACAGGCCAGGAGTACAATACGACCTTGTCCTACCATGTGTTTACTTACACAGTGGCGTAAGGCCTATGCGCTCTCGCGCGGCTGTCCACAGGGCCCCCGACCCATGGGGCCTCTGACCACATTGTCCTCAATCTAGCACCCTGATCCAAAAGGGCTTTGTTGATACATAACAGAATAGTGTGTCTTTGACTTTATACCATATTATATCCAGTGGTAAATTAAAGGGGGCCCCTAAATTTTTAAATTTTAGTTCTGTGAGTGCCATTTCCGGCCATTTAGAGGTGCCGTAATCATGTTCTTGCCTCAGCCCCACCATGGTTGTTGGGTGGTATTGACCCTTTATTAGTAGTGAAAGTGTCTCCTTGGTCCCTATTAAACATTCCTGGATTCGCCACTCCTCATATTATATCATTTATTTTGCCGTTAAAATACATTTAGAATGCAATAACAAATATAATTTTAAAAACGAGCACATCTAAAATCCCCCAATGGAATTGGCGACTGAGACCCAAAAGGTCCCCACTCTCAGAAAGCCACAGGGCCCCCGGCCCCATCGGTACGCCACTGTGTACGTACATTTACGTTATCGTTTTATGGGACCTTAGCCACAATATTCAAGGGTTGGTTATGTGTAAGCGGAATGGTCCATTAACTCTTCGTTCGGATGACAAGTAGAGCTGTTTGGTTCAGTATTCTTTTATAGACATTTGTAAACACAACTTTTACATTGAAGAAATAGCAATGAAGTCAGCTCCAATTAGAAATTGTTAAACTATAAACAATATATTAAATAAATATAATATAACACAGGTAAAACTCGTGACGAGATGCTCCGCCAAATGCCAATTCACAGACAGACAATTGGCCGAATTGACTTTCGTCGACACGTTTTTCGGTCGACTGGACCCTTTTTCCGACAGCCAATTTGCCGACAGATAATTCGCCGACAGTCAGTTTGCCGACATCCAATTCGCTGGCAGCAAATCGCCGACAGCCAATTCGCCGACGTTTTTTTTAATTGTAAAGACGGCACTTTTTTGACTGAATTACCTCTAGACGTTTTTTTGACAGATACACCTTTTGTTGACATCATCTCATTCACCGACACTTCATAGGGAACTTTCCTGACAGGAAAGTTACAACTTTGCCTACAGCGCGTTTGTGAAAATGGTTGGAGTGTGTATCATATGAAATCAACACTTCATGATGTGTGGACGGTTAGTGAATGTCGATGAGCATTACCTTGATATCTTCTGTATACAATTCACCATGATTTTCTGACACAAATTTAATGATGTTATACAAGGAGAAACAATATCAGTTCAACTCAATTCTAACCGAAACAATTATTACCTTAAATT
>NW_022736756.1:0-682 GCF_011630105.1 Anneissia japonica | reverse complement strand
AATCGTACCTGTGCGACGCCTGCTTCGAGAGAGGCGTCCGCAAGGTGTGTCCCCACCGGAGGCACATGGTGCCGGAACACATAGACGGTAGCGAGGGGAACGTGGTGCAGCAGATGATGAATCTGATTGCGAGCGGAAGCTACGAGCTGGAATGCATGGGCATTCCAGTTTGCTCGCCTTCGTCGCTCGCCGAACGTCTTTTCTCCGGAAGGTGTCTCTCCCGGCTGTTCGACGAAGAACGGAGGTCCGGCAGGAGATCCGGATTCGCATCCGGTCTTTTGATCGCCGTGGATCCCACGCCGTCGGACGTGTCCGGCATAGGTCCGACGGCAATCTCAGACAGGTGAGTCTCACTGGCGGTATCTTGCAAGCTCTGCTTCTCTTCTCCCTTATCCTTCTCAGCGCGCACGTCGCGTGGTTTCGCGGACCTCGGCAGATCGCGGTGCCCCGTTCGCCGGCGTCGGCGTTCGACACCCGCGTCTGAAGGACGGACACGGCCACGGCCATCGGCGAACCTCCGATCGAGTTCCACAGCGGCTGATCGTAGCTGTTGGTAAGCAGCTGGTTCGCGAGGTTCTTCGCGCTATCTATTATCCAGTGTCTTTCCTCCGGTTCCGAATTCCTGTACTCGGTTTCCACGTCGGGCACGTACACGAGGTTGGAAAGCTCAAACGACATGAGC
>NW_022736755.1:0-530 GCF_011630105.1 Anneissia japonica | reverse complement strand
GCATGAAGCACATACTAAATTCCATTGTTTCAATTACAAGATCATGTTGCAATCATGAATATATCCCCATAAATGAAAGAAAGAGAATATAGCAGAAAGATATTTTGTTAGTGGAAAGATAGCAAAACAATAATACTTAGGCCTATGATAAACCGATTCACGAACTAAAATATATAGGGCCTAGGCATATTAATTTTTCGTTTTCGCAACTCCTTCGGCGCTCCATATATTTGTTCGAAATAAACCGCGACCGAAACGAAGCACGACCGAAACGAAGCGCGACCGAAATGATCGGCTACCAAGTAAGGATGTTGTCTTATCACATCATCCTCGTAATCGTATGTCTTTCCCTCATCCAAGAGGCATATCCTAGTTCCGACACAAGTTTGTCAGCTATAGTTCGGTTATGACTGTCTAAAACTATCCATAATTTGATACAAGTAACAATCTTCAAGAAATAAGTAAGTAAATAAGTGAGTAAATAAGTAAAGTAAATAAACAATTAAAACAATATTGGTATAAACGTTTAG
>NW_022736754.1:0-632 GCF_011630105.1 Anneissia japonica | reverse complement strand
TTGAGTTTGCTGGCGAGTGTCTGCTCGATTAACTGAGAAAGTTTCTCTGTCTATATAAAAAAAAAAAGCAACAATTATTTCAAACGGCAGACTTACAGCATTAGGTACATAATCACAACAGGACCAGAAAGACACAAATGCAAGTGTTTGCGTATGTTTATACACAGTCGTTTTGTGGGACCCGACAAACTTAAGGAGCAGGGCTTAGGGTTCATTGTCCAAATAATATTACTTACCTGATCGTGTGCCACTGAGGGCATGCATCGTAACTGGAACACAGACACTTGGCCTTCAGAGTCACCAACCAGGATACACTGCAAGTGTGTCAACACGAAATGATATTTAAATGTGGAGTATATTGCATTCATGAATATGAAACACTTTTATTGCATGTTTTCTTTTTTACAATTATAAAAACATATGTTTAATCTCAGTAAAATAGGTATCATTCAGAAAGAATACAAAACTATTTGTATTCCAATTTGAGACTCCCTCTTATTTGCAGGGCTTGATCCACAGATGTCTGAAGAAAGCAGGGGGCCCCCGAAAGCGGGGACTAAAAGTGGGGCCGATCGAGATAAAACAACATTAGGGGGTCCGGGGGCATGCCCTCTGAGGCATTTTGGGCGATC
>NW_022736753.1:0-1048 GCF_011630105.1 Anneissia japonica | reverse complement strand
CTAAAAAAAAAATAATTTTTTTGGAACAGTGGTGGATTTAAAGGCGAGCCCAGCTGGCCTGTTCTCCACCTAAAGTTTTCAAAATAACAAAAAATTTGGGAAAAAAGGAAAATTATACAAGGATACAATATTGATATTAATAATAATTATATTAGTACTATTATTATTAATAATAATAATAATAATAATAATAATAATAATAACATATATTTTGAAAGTGCTGAGAGTGCCATTTCCAATCATCTAGAGGTGCAATAATCATAAATTTTCTTGTCTCAGCCAAATCCGTGGTGGGGCTGATGTGTACAGACCCACAACCTGTGGATTGGTCCCTCCCTGGGCCCCCTCTATTTCAAATTTCTGGATCCGCTACTGAGTGGGTATGTAAGTTGTGCCTAGGCATGGCACTGCTAAGGTAGCATCTAATCTAACAAGGATTATTGATACTATATATTGATTTAAAAAAAAAATCACCTCCCAACATAAGTATTTAATTTTAAAGAGGTGATGCTAAACAAGTATTTTTTTATTTGGCCTAATTTAATTTAAGGTTTTTTCTCCAATATTTCAACATAGATGGTTATATATTATTATGCAGTAACCTTGGCCTTATGATGTTTTTGCGCACCTAGGCCTACCTACCTACCAGCAATTTTCTACACAAATATGAGTTAGATTACTTCTCAGTGGAATCCTGCAAATTAAATACTGATCATGCCAATTTCATCCTCAATGTCCAGTATTCATACAGCACTTTGTTTCAAAGTACTTCACATTTTTCCAATTCATTTAAATTCAAATTCAATTATCCAAAGGGATACCGGTATTCATTTGGCCATGGTATAATATATCAAACAATGTACAATGAATAAAATACATATAAAAATAGTTTAAAAAGAAAGTTTATACATGAAAAAAATCATTTTACAATCAGGGATTTAAACAATAAGTGTTAGGTTTGTTTTCTTTTATTAAATTATTTTAAAAAAATGTAACACAAAAATTTGTCAAACAATTTAAAATAGAAAAATATTTAAAATCCTTAAAC
>NW_022736752.1:0-1068 GCF_011630105.1 Anneissia japonica | reverse complement strand
GCTTCCTGCAAAATATACATATAGGCCTATATATGTATATATATGTATATATATATATATATATATGTATATATATATATATATATATACATACATACATACATACATACATACGTACATACGTAAACACACATACACATACACTTATACGTATATGTATACATATCAATCAAAAAAGGGAAATGTTAGGTAAATACCAAATTAATAGTTTTTTAAACTTAAATTTGTATACAATTTTATTTTTTGTCCATATTTTTAAATTTTGAATAATTTAGGGGGGAGCGATTGCACACCACCCCTCTCCTTGAATCTGCCACTGGCTACAGTTGTCAAATTGTATTTATTCGAAAATATAGAGAGGTTGACCGTCTTATATAATTATTAGGAAGCTTATTAATATAAATATTAACAATTTATAAAGCGACGATATTCGTTGAAGCTAAAACGCTCACGGCACCCCTCCACTTGAAAGTATTTATTAAACTTCAGTCATTTCGTCGTATGATATATAATAATTAATATGTAATATGATAATGCTGATAAGTTAAAACATGTAAAGTACTATTCTTTTGTATAAGCACATTGTACATACAATGTGATAACTGAATACGATAACGCTCAGGTTGGTGTACTCACTAATTTTCATTTATGTATTATGTTGTTGACACTTAGTTATAATTCTTTCTCTGTTTCAATATTTTTTTCTTCCAGTGAGGTAGACAAATAATCCATCCACAAATGTCAGGAAAGATGTCTGGACTCCATCGTGAAAGGGCAACAGAACTTACCAACTATTTATAGATAGACAAATGTTATCACTCATCAAGCTTCCTGCAAACATTATGGATATGAAAATTGTATTTTTTAAAATATTTTCCTCTGTAAATATCTCAAAAATTATGTTAGCAATATTTATTAATTATTGTAGGGTTTTATGTTTTTATTAATAGGCCTATATAAATTATTGTATTATTACTAGTAATATTTATCGAAATAATATAGAAAATAATCCGTAATATTGTTATAAAGAATGTAGATATAGGCATATGCAAGATAATAAGATATAAT
>NW_022736751.1:0-1379 GCF_011630105.1 Anneissia japonica | reverse complement strand
AGTCGGACAACTTAGACCCAAATAAATTATGTCCTAGAGCCGCCACTTATAGAGCTAACAAAATCTATAAGATTTTACATGCCTATCATTGTGTTCGAAAAAAAATGGAGGATATGCTTATTTTTAACCATTTTATTATCAATACGTTAAGTCAATAAGAGTTTTAGTTCGTCGACAATGTTGTTGTATAGGCAAGATATACAGACAGCATACGTTTCCGCTTACGTTTCTTATGAAAAGTTGACTTGGAGTCAACTTTTCATAAGAATCGTTTGCAACGCAACGTATGCGAGTTCATTCAACAAAAATCGACGTATCACATGAAAATTCAATACGTCGGTTTCCTGTTCAAAACTGTTTTGCGACGATTTTAGTTTACGTTACGTCGATTTCACAACGCACCAGTCGCAATTTGTTTCCTGTCAAATCGCATTTTCTTACGATAAAACGACGTAATCGTAAGTAAAGCTGCCTTCTTACGTCTAGTCGCAGGAAACCAGGCTTTAATAAATGATTAATAAATCCATCTATTTCTCCATGATTTATTGAGATAAAAGTTTTACATTTGTGTATTATTCTCTATTAAATAATGATCTAGTTTGTATTGTGTTGTGTTTATTGATTCCCTCTATATGTTTAATTTGACTGTTGGTTGATTGTGCATTGTTACAATGATTGGACTATTTTTAAATTGATTGGTTATGTTAAATGAATTATTCATTGCTTCTACATCAACCGTGCTCAGTCTTAAGCTAATCAACTGGTTTAAAATGATTCATATGGTTCGAGGCCGATATTCATACAGATTCCGGATCCGGCATTTAAAATATTATGTGTATGTGTGTGTGTGTGGGTGGGTGTGTGTGTGGGTGTGTGTGTGTGTGTGTGTGTATGTATGTATGCTCGTAGGTAGGCCTATGCTTTGTCGTATTGTTTAAACGGTAAATGCCTAACCAATGTCCTAGTATATAGAGCCACCATAACAACACAAGAAAACACAAAAACATACATAGGCCTGTCGGGAGGACCTTTCAAGCAAAGTATAACAACCATACGAAATCGTTTAGACACGAACAATACGAAAAAGAAACGGAACTCTCAAAACACATATAGCAACTAAAAAGAAAAGGTCATGGATGCAATAAAGTGGGATATCCTAAAGAAATCAAACACACACATGCGCAAGTCAGGGCAATGTAACCTACATTGAGAAAAACTCGCCATCCTATTCAACAAAGAACCCAACACGATTAACAAAAGAAACGAGCTCATCACTTAGTGCCGTCACAACAAATCTAAAATATGAAAGGGAAAGAAACAGGGGACAAATGGGTATAACATCAAGTAACAACCTTAGGCTGTCAGTTGTCTGATGACCG
>NW_022736750.1:0-724 GCF_011630105.1 Anneissia japonica | reverse complement strand
CGGGGTCATTGTTTGATACTCTTAAGCCCTGATCAAACTACCAAATTTTCACAAATCTACAAAAGTACATAACAAGTACTTTTCTTGTAAACCGGGTCATATACAGTATAAGCTTTTTAAGCTTTTTACTCTAGGCGTACTTGCCCAAAGAGATTTGCAATATTAATTTTATTGCTGAAGTTTATAAGCTTACCACATAGCCTACATAATCTATTGATTGGCTACAATATAGTAAACTAAGATGTCAGAGCATGGCAATAATTGACTAATTTATAACAATGTTTAAACCATATGAGAAGTGCATTATCTTATAGTGGATAGAGTATGATACAAATCAACATAAGAATTTCCAATTTGGAACATGAACCTACCTCTAATTGAACCTATTACTTCGTTAAAGACATTGCTTGGTTTGTCTACTACAATATAGCGTAGTTTTTAGGTTAATGGGCTTTCTCTGTCTTCAAAATCCTCTTGTGAAAAATTGTGAAAGAATAATGATCCCATGGACAAAATACAATAATATTTATTTCTGATATACTTACATAATTTACATTATGTGGAAGATTGTAAATTATTAATGTATTCAATTGCTTTTATTTTATTGCACTGCATCAAATTGTAAACATTCCTTGTTTCTCCCACACGCTTTTTTGTGGAAGTTTTTATTCAAAATAAATGTTAGCCTATTTTCTATTGATTAATAATTTAGGGATTCAAATTA
>NW_022736749.1:0-748 GCF_011630105.1 Anneissia japonica | reverse complement strand
GTCAGAAGAACAGAAGCTTGTTTTTTTTTAATGTATTTAATCTTGAATTTTCTGTTTCTTAAATACAAAAGAATTTGTTTTTGTATTAGTTTCAACTTCATCCAAAAAGAAGTTTCTGTAATATGGGAGAAATTGTTTTTTTGGTTTTTTTTGTCCTTGTCTTCAAAATGTCTATCTACTTTTAAATTTTGATTTTTAATTTTATAAAGATCATGCATGTGAACATGGCTCCTATTGTATAGAAGATGAATGTGCCTGTTGGTTTGTACGCAAGCTTGTCTTTCAGTCGGGTTAACCCACTAAAATCTAAAAAAAAATAATCTGCTATCAAAAAACACCAAAAATTAAGTTAGTTCTACTGTAGCTATATCTGGAAAAGTCTGGGAAGATTTTAAAATTTAGTAGATTCAAAATCGAGGTGGTTTGAGGCTTTACTTTACAGAATATAAATAGCACTATTACGGTGGCCACTTGCCACCTGCTAAAATCCCCACAGATTTTTTTTCCCCAGGCTATTTCTCTCACCCCCCACCCCCATTTTTTCGATGCATTGTTTTACCATCAGGTTATTTTCGTTATACTATATAAGATATTTTTTTTATTTTGTGTTTTCTCTATATCAATTAATTTTTGTCTAGTCGTTGTAAGGTTACACTAAAAAGGTGTGCCAATGATACAAAAGCGTTATTCAATCAATTGACTAATTGACTATTGATGCATTCGCAACATTGTAGAAACCTTTTAAAAG
>NW_022736748.1:0-921 GCF_011630105.1 Anneissia japonica | reverse complement strand
CCACTAGTTAGGCCTAGCTACCTAAAGATCTCTAGTTACTAGGGAATAGGCTAGGCCTAGCCTACATTATGTGTGAACACGGTTGTTGTCGGTTGCTAACCACCACACAACAATCAATAGCCTAGGCCTAGCCTACACAAAACTCATCAAAAATGTTTGCAGAATACTATAACAATAAATTAGAAAGTACCTTCATATTCATCATCATCCATTGCTTCTACTAAGTACACAAATTCTTTGTAATACTAATTTACATGCTCCATGCAAATAACAACCAAAACACTATCTTCTCTTTTTTCACTTCTCTCTTTGCATCTCTCGAAAAAACATTCAGACTAAAGGTTGACAGAAAGTACACAACTATTTGCCAAAATAATGTGACTTTATTTTGTATGATATTTATTAGGAATCACTTTTGAATCAGTGGCACTAGCTCGTTTCCGAATGGTGCATCTATAATATACAAAACAAAATCTTAACAAAGTCAAATACATTAATAAAATTCTAATAAAACTTAATGCATAACAAAGTGCTGGTGTGTAGCACTTAATAGGGAGTTGCCAGATATTAAGTTTGAACATTTTTTTTTCAAGATTGCGACTAAGCAAGCTGGGCTCGGAGACAGATTTTTTAATTTTAAAAAATGGGGGAAATGGGGCGTAATCACCCTTTCCACATTTCCCCAGCTTTTAAATACAGTAATAATGATGATATATCTTAATGCTTGAGGTACACCACGTAGTTCTGAAAAGAACTGTTGTTGGCTTGGAATATCCTAAGAGAATAGGCCTATTATTCTCCTGAAGACGATTGAAGCAACTCAATCGAAACGTCGAGATATTCTCAACCAACTATTATTCTTCTGATGACGATTGAAGCAACTCATTCGAGGCGTTGAGATATTCCACTAAACCAACAACA
>NW_022736747.1:0-760 GCF_011630105.1 Anneissia japonica | reverse complement strand
TCAACTTTTTAACATTGTCACTTTTTGCACAAAAGTGCTTATCTCGCCGAGTTGAGCACTTAGTTCAAATTTTTGACTTTCCGCCATATTTTGAGTACTTTTCAGAAAAACTTCAAACTTTCAATGTAATAGTGTTTGTTTCAGGCTATATCACTTTGCCTACACTGTGGTTTCGAAGATATAAAATAACTAGCACGCCCTCATTTCTGAACCGGCGCGCGTGGAGTACATAAACGCGCAACAGTAACAGAACAAACCGCATTTAAAACCCGGAAGTCAAAAATAGAAATATACGTCATATTGACTAGCCAATAACGGCAATTAAAAAGGTGTTTTGGCGAAAAAATGATGAATATTCATTAGATGACGAGTTCAACTTCCTTGTTTATCGCTGTAATGTTCGTTGACCCGATGAGGAAGGTGAAGAGAGGTTTTTCGAAATTTGATTCACATAACCGTTATTTTTCATGTTTTTTAGATAAAAAAGGTATGTATTACGTCTTTCATCGTATCTTTGTTCATAATAATACTACATGAAAGTCGTTGGTGAATGTTTGATTCTCAGTTATAAACGAAATCAATAATGCCAACACCATGAATAGTTGTTGGCTTAATTTTTTTTTTATGAAGACGATGTTAGGCCATGTGTACGCAGGCTGGCATCTCACATGTGTGGTTTTGTTAGTGAAAACACATGTACGTACTGTACGTTTGCATGGCTTTTAATGGCCTTGTTTATATCCGTTGTAGGCATACTTTA
>NW_022736746.1:0-614 GCF_011630105.1 Anneissia japonica | reverse complement strand
CGTTTTGTAGACACCCTATATGGGTGTCTACAAAACGAAGACCGAAGACCCGAAAAACGAAGACCTACATTTTTTTCTCTCAATCGTGATATAATAATGAAACATGTACTTGGCAACTGTTTTATGATGATTTTGAAATACTTTCAATAAGATAATTGAGAAATAATTGGAGGTCTTCGTTTTTCGGGTGTTCGTTTTGTAGACACCCATATAGGGTGTCTATAAAACGAAGACCCTTGAAAATTTCACAAACAGACGCCCAAAAAATGTCGTAAATTTAATTTTGTGACAGCATGGCGTATTATCGTCAAAATGAACGAGAAAAAAATAGGGGTCTTCGTTTCTGGGTCTTCGGTCGTCGTTTTATAGACACCCCTTTTTGTTCCACAGTTAGAGCAAAACATGGCTTGACACTCTATGACGTAGCCCTGCAGCGCATCTGACCTGACCTCAGTCTGTTGTCAATTAATATGAAATGCGCGCGCGCAAAGGCTTTTCCATTTTGTTTGCAGGGTTTCCTTTTTTTGTTTGCAGCGTTTCATTTTTTTTTTTGCAGCATTTCCTTTTTTGCTTGCAGCTTTTTCTTTTGTTTGCTGGTGTTTTTATTTTTTGCT
>NW_022736745.1:0-1998 GCF_011630105.1 Anneissia japonica | reverse complement strand
AGGTGGTTGGAACAAGCATCGATTTCTATGCAAAAGGAAAAGGTGTTAAGAGATCTCTGCAACATGGGCCTACAATAACTAATAAGTAAATTTGTATATTGGACATTGTATTTTATTGCTAAGATTAAAATTATGTTTAAAAACAACGCAGATCTTACGTTCTTGACAATAGGTTCCTGTAAAGCAGCCAGGGCAGGAGCAAGAGTAAGTTGTACATGAGCCACTATCAGGAATACAAACACCTCCATTCTGACAGTGGTGGTTAAAACATACACTGGTTGCTATGTGAACGAAAGACTTAGTGAGAGATAACAACAATAACCCGATTAATGTTACATGCAGGGTCATTTTACAAAACGTTTTTGCTGGACTATAGTTCTTGCAGGTAAAGAGACAACACCATCCTAGGGGGTCAAAATTGTTGTGTTCTAGACGCCCGAAAATAACATTTTAGGCGTTCTGGGCTATCATTTTTTTCCTTTTCTTTAATATTTTTTCTTTTTTTTTACTCCAAAAAAAAAGGGGGGAGGGGCTGACAGCGGTGGTTGAAACAACGGTTGATTGCTATAAAAAAGATTAAAAAGTAGCATGTAAAATGTATACTTATCTTTTTCACTTTATATCTCTATCATTTATTATCATTATTAATGTATTGGATTTCGGATAAATACTTACTTAGAAACAAAACTAATCAGGAGTGGTGCAGCGGGCACCGGGTTGGCCAGACCCCTCCCTGCCGGGAGAGCTATCCCCCGTCGGGGAGTGTTGTCCTCCGTCGGGGAGATAAAAGAAACAATTCTTTGGGGAGAGAAAACAAATAATTTTTACATATTAGTAGTCTAAAGTCGATTAAATAAGCCTTTTAAACCCATAAATGTAATATTTTCCGAGGGTTTTGGCCCCAGGATCACTTCCGAGAGATTTACGAGCGATGCCCGGCCGACCACTCCCCTATCGTTGACATCGTCTTTCTAGTGTTTACCTGTATCACAATACGTTCCAGTAAAGCACCCAGAGCAGATGCAAGAGTAAGTTGTACATGTGCCACTGTCCACAGTGCTGCAAACAGCTTCATTCTGACATAGGTGGTTGGAACAAGCATCGATTTCTATGCAAAAGGAAAAGGTGTTAAGAGATCTCTGCAACATAGGCCTACAATAACTAATAAGTAAATTTGTATATTGAACATTGTATTTTATTGCTAAGATTAAAATTATGTTTAAAAACAACGCAGATCTTACGTTCTTGACAATAGGTTCCTGTAAAGCAGCCAGGGCAGGAGCAAGAGTAAGTTGTACATGAGCCACTATCAGGAATACAAACACCTCCATTCTGACAGTGGTGGTTGAAACATACACTGGTTGCTATGTGAACGAAAGACTTAGTGAGAGATAACAACAATAACCCGACTAATGTTACATGCAGGGTCATTTTACAAAACGTTTTTGCTGGACTATAGTTCTTGCTGGTAAAGAGACAACACCATCCTAGGGGGTCAAAATTGTTGTGTTCTAGATGCCCGAAAATAACATTTTAGGCGTTCTGGGCTATCATTTTTTTCCTTTTCTTTATTATTTTTTTTTTTTTTTTTTTAACTCCAAAAAAAAAAAAGGGGGGGCCGGGGCTGACAGCGGTGGTTGGAACAACGGTTGATTGCTATACAAAAGATTAAAAAGTAGCATGTAAAATGTATACTTATCTTTTTCACTTTATATCTCTATCATTTATTATCATTATTAATGTATTGGATTTCGGATAAATACTTACTTAGAAACAAAACTAATCAGGAGTGGTGCAGCGGGCACCGGGTTGGCCAGACCCCTCCCTGCCGGGAGAGCTATCCCCCGTCGGGGAGAGTTGTCCTCCGTCGGGGAGAAAAAAAAAACAATTCTTTGGGGAGAAAAACAAATAATTTTTACATATTAGTAGTCTCAAGTCGATTAAATAAGCCTTTTAAACCCATAAATGTAATAGTTTCCGAGGGTTTTGGCCCCAGGA
>NW_022736744.1:0-583 GCF_011630105.1 Anneissia japonica | reverse complement strand
TATATACAAGCAAATACGAAAATGAAACGATAGCAGACGTTGACGTGTAAACGTTGAAGGACACAGGCGTGTCCGAAATATTCGTCTTGAATAAAATTTTATGTCTTTATTATTTCGACGTATGCTATGTTGAGTAGGGCAATTGCAATTGCATAGGGTTGGGTATGGACATGACAAGTTTCAGTCATAATCAAATGTACGTGCTGACGAAAATTGCCTCACTTATATATCACTTGGTTTATGACGCCTATTCTTTCTCGGCACTTGAGTCGACCTACATACTTAACTAACGTTCAGTCAATGATTTTCAATAGCATATTAATAGTACACAAAGTTTTACATCAGATTCTTAATTTTGTTTTATTACCATGGTCGGTTACTTAACTCCGAACTAACTCATGTTATAAATTTATGAATATAAGAGGTATGGCATAAATATTTCACCGTTTGGTTGTATACCCGGTACCACAACACTACGGAGCTCGCGAGTTGTACGGTATGTCTTTTCTCACCACATTGAAGCCATTCCAGAAACCCTGCGCGTCTTAAACTGCGGTGGTGGACCTTTCAGGAGTGGCGCCAG
>NW_022736743.1:0-502 GCF_011630105.1 Anneissia japonica | reverse complement strand
TTCTTGTTTTCAAAATGTCTATCTACATTAACATTTTGATTTTTAATTGTGTATAGAAGATGAATGTGCATGATTTTTTGTACGCAAGCTTGTCTTTGAGTCGGGTTAACTCACTATAATCTAAAAAAAAATAATCTGCTATCAAAAAAACTCCAAATATTAAGTTAGTTCTTGCTATATCTGCAAAAGCCTGGGAAGATTTTAAAATTTAGTAGACTCAAAATTGAGGTGGTTTGAGGCTTTACTTTACAGAATATAGCACTATGACGGTAGCTACTTGCCACCTGCTAATTTTCCCCACTGATTTTTTTTCTACCTGGAGAGTTATTCCCGGCCCAGGCTATTCCGCCCCCCCCCCCATTTTTTCGATGCATTGTTCCTCTTAGTTTTCCTATTGATTTTTTTTTTCCATCAGGTTATTTTCATTATACTTTATAAGAGAACATATTTTTTTATTTTTATTTTGTGTTTTCTCTATATCAATTAATTATTGTCTAGTCAT
>NW_022736742.1:0-702 GCF_011630105.1 Anneissia japonica | reverse complement strand
TTGTAACAATGTTATAATTTGTTAAAAAGCGCGAAATGTGATACACAGCGTACGCAACAGTTTCATTCAGTGCAGCTAGACATGATTGGTACAGCATGTATGCTACAGTACTAAAAAACTTTACATTTTTATTTATAAAAGGAAGCTTTGAATTTATTTTTACATTGAAGGATTCATGGATGTGTTTGACATAGAATTTGAAAGAATATAAGTATGATTAATATTGTTTTTACAATTGAAGGATATGCTTGTACAGTACTTTTGATCATTAACGTATCTAGGCCTAGGCCTACACAGTATAAACCTAACCCCACAAAAGCCTAGGCCCTAGGCCTATAGTATAATATTCATTACTTGTAGTAAGGGCAGGCCTTGGCCTATATGCCTATTTAATATAGTACAGTGTTTATTTTCAATTCACTCAAGCATGTCCGGTGGTGACGTATATATTTGCATCGTCGTCGTCGTAAAACTAAAACAAGAGCTTATCATCTGTGTGGCCAACATTTTAATACGTCATAGATAATTAGCATATCGTCCTAGATTACTCGTCGTCGCATATCTATGGCTACGTTCAGACCTGTGAGATACGCCAGGCGTATCTAACGCCGGGCGTACGTTAATCCATGGCGTAACTAGCGAGATGTCCAAACTGGGCGATTAATGAACGCTAGCGTAAGTATTCGCGCGAAATATTCGTAT
>NW_022736741.1:0-686 GCF_011630105.1 Anneissia japonica | reverse complement strand
GCCTATTTTATTTTTGCTTGTTTAAAATGTATTACTCTCTCATCAAACATGAACCATATGCACAACCAAAACAAAATCAAGACTGATGCCTAGCAGATACTTGGGCCCATGGGCATTGATCGGTGGTCGAGAGGAGGACACGACCCCCACTATTCACCACTCGTCTATAGTTAAAATCCTACTTTTTAAAGCGAGTACATTTACGTACTAATATATAAAACAAATCGTAATTTATGTAAACGTTAGTTTGCACAAAATAAGTGGGTTTTTGATTATGAATACAAAACACTTTTTTTGACGTAGACGTAGTGTGGAAATAAGGTTAATAGTAAATTGTTATGCTGCTGCCTTAAAACAATTAATTGACATACTTATAAAAGGCTGGAACGCCCAAGTTTCAGGGGCTTCGATCCACGGAGCCGACCGAGGGTCTTAAGCGCACCCACTTTCAAGCACGTATCGACGCCCTTGTAAGGACAATTACCCAGGACTGATGCCCGAACCATTGCCCAGAACTGATGCGAGGACCAATGCCCATAACAAATAGTCTGGACTCAGGACTGATGCGAGGACCAATGCCCCCAAGGCATACGCCGAGGAATGTCAGAACCGATGTCCTGAACCAATGCCCAGGACCAATGCTCAATACAAAAGAAGACAAAATAAAATGCAACAGGCTATATAGT
>NW_022736740.1:0-804 GCF_011630105.1 Anneissia japonica | reverse complement strand
ATATCTGTTGGACTAGAATTTTTTGTGGTAAAATCTTTGCTTTTTGTAATTACAGTAATTTGGATATAGGCCTTTCCAATATAAATTTACATTTCTAACGCCATATTTGGTTTCAAATAGCTTTGATGTTTATTGAACATAGATACATAGTTCTACAAGTAGATTATGGCTACGGAAACACTAGAGTTTCAAGCCTGGCTTGACTCACCGCGGGTGAGATTTTCGTAATGTGACCGCATCTGCACCGACTTGCGCCTGGCGTGACCTCAATTTCAATCTACTTATCTCGATCCCGGCTCAGCACCCATATTGACCCTGGATTGACCCTGGCGTGACCGAGATTGACATTTCCTCGTCGGCTGTCGACCAATCACAGTCGATGACGCCGTTGCGTTTAGAAGTTCTTGAATAAAAAACCCGCGAGTTCTTCATGTGTGTTCAATCAAGACGCAATCATTAATTTTCATAAAAGTTAATTCAAATTTTAATTAATAATAATGCGATTGATTTGGAGCGACCAGGAAACTGCTGACCTGGTAGATTTGTGGGGCCAACCCGAGCTGAGAGACAGGATAGAAAATAAAAAAACAAACAACAAAACAGGAATTTTTGGCGTGCTTGCTGACAGATTAGCCAGTCTCGGACATGAGAAGAGAACGACGGCCCAAATTCAAACAAAAGTGAAGGCATTGCGAGCCCAATATAAGCTGATAAAAGATCAGTTGGAGAAGAGTGGTTCGGGCACGTCTGGTGTAAAATCTTTGATTGCGATCCACCCAATCACACGCGCAACACATGAAACAG
>NW_022736739.1:0-550 GCF_011630105.1 Anneissia japonica | reverse complement strand
TACGTCATGGGTACCCGAATTCGAACAAAATCCAGAAAAGTCGAAATTTTTTTAAGTCCAGATTTACGAAAATTTTTCTAAGTCCAGAAAAGTCGAAATTTTTTCTAAGTCCAAAAATCTCGAAATTTTTTCTAAGTCCAGAAAAGTCGAAATTTTTTAAGTCCAGAAAAGTCGAAATTTTTTCTAAGTCCAAAAATCTCGAAATTTTTTCGAAGTCCAGAAAAGTCGAAATTTTTTCTAAGTCCAAAAAAGTCGAAATTTTTTCTAAGTCCAGAAAGGTCGAAAAGTACAACGAAGAAAAAAAAACTAACAATTAGACTTTTTCATATTTTTTTTTCTGTTATTTATTTGTCAAATTCTCTTAAAATCTACATACTTTTTGTATAAATCGTGACAGTTAACTTTCTTTATTTAAACAATGCCCATCGCTTCTTCGTAAGAGGGAGGATGAGACGGGAGAGATGCGGTGGGCCGTTCTTCGTGTTCACGATCGAGTGCTTTGCACGCACTCGTAGCCGTGCATAACGACCACCCGTTCATGAAACTGAAA
>NW_022736738.1:0-502 GCF_011630105.1 Anneissia japonica | reverse complement strand
TAGCTATTAAAGTTGATGAATGGTGTGAAGCTTTGACGAGTAATTTGTGTTTTATGGTGATGTGAGATAGAATCCACTATTATTATACATGATTATATTATTATTATAATAATAATAGTGATAATAATAACAATAATAATAATAATAATAATAATAATAATAATAATAATAATAATAATAATAATAATAATAATAAGTAATATGTGCGTTGGGTAATCGAGGACACTAAATATAGAGGAAATACGCCAGGTCCTCTTTTTTGCACATCGTGCTTTATTCAGCCATTGCGTTCGTTTGCCTAGAGTGTACTAGATGACGTAGTTGACATAGGGTCAACACTTCTTAAGGATATTACATCCCTCCTTATTTTGTTAACTTGAATTTTATTTGTTTGATAATGTTGAAACAAAACATATAGTCTTCTTAATATTTTCCGAAGTAACACGTCAACAACTTGAAATATAATTCAATGAGCTCGATGATCGAAGTGTTGCACTGTTGG
>NW_022736737.1:0-1118 GCF_011630105.1 Anneissia japonica | reverse complement strand
GAGGTGTCAGATTGCACCGACGAGGGGTCAGATTGCCCCGACGAAAGCGAAGTGGGCGTGGTCGAGCTTCGACTAAAAGGTTTGGGAAGTGGTCCTGTGGGCGAAAAATTTTGACAATTTAGGGGTTTCAAAGGCTTATTTAATCGATTTTAGAGTCTACTATAATGTAGAAAAATACACATAATTTTTTTTTTCTCCCCGACGAACATCATGACCAAACCACATAACATGACCAAACCACATAACGTCATGGCGATTGTACATAATAGAGTGTTTGCACATAACCGAAGATACTAACGGCGTTCCATAGCCAATGAGCAATCCAGCTATTATCATTTATCATAACTGGCTGGGAAATTCCAAAATATATCTTTACGCAGCAATATGCAAGATGCCGAGCCTAGACTTATTATACTGTATTAATATTAGTTAGCTATCCATAAAGTGAGGACTAAAGTTAGGATGGATGTCGAACAAGGCTTATGCTGGCGATGTGAGACAAACAAAGCAAAGAAGAAGTGTACTCGTTGCAATATTGCCGAGTATTGTGGAACTCAGTGTCTAAATCATGACAAGATCAGACATAAAGTAGAATGCGACATGTGGAATAGAGGCAAAGAGTGTGCCAGATGTAAGAAAAAGATGAAATGCTCATCGGTAAGCAATTTACTTCCTGTATTTATAAGGGAGATTAATTAATAATTTTAAATCACTATACTGAAACAAAAAGATACTACATTAACATCATTTTATTGTTCGCCGTGGCTAGAGATACGGTACCGTATTTCTACTTCGTTTTGCTAAAGGTACGGTAAATGGCATTACGTCACCATCACCCAATGAAATGCCAGAATGTGCGTGACGTCATTTTTTGAAGACTGGCATTGCATATCACCCGCAGTGAGCGGTGGATCGGAAGGAGAACGGTCATTGTACAGTGCAGTACTGGGAAATTAGAACATCAAAAGTACAATATTGTTTGACAAAGTGCGAGTCATGCGAGCCATACATTTTAAATCCTTTTTTTCCACTGGGGAGCTTTGCCGTGTAGTCCAGTCATGCACAGTGCTGATAGAGATGTTGTTAAAATACAGATATACAGATACATACATACAGAT
>NW_022736736.1:0-517 GCF_011630105.1 Anneissia japonica | reverse complement strand
CCTTTTCTCTCTTATTACCTCCATAATTCTTGTCTCACACCTCTGCTTGAATTTATTACTTCTAATACCCGATTCACACGTGAAGTTAAATTTAACAAAAAGTAACAAATTGTAACCGAGCGATCTCCCGAGTTATTCCTACCGAGATAAAAAGCATTCACACGCGTCTGTAAGGTAATGCCAAGGTCGTGTAAAATTCCCTCAGTGTTTATTCAATGAATCATTTTTTCCCCTACTGCGATATAGGTCTAGCCTAGGCCTAGTTGAGAACCACTGTCACAGATGGACTGTTGAACTCACCATCACTGTAAACATTCGAAGCAATCAATGCCCTTAACAACTGCTGTAAACTACTACTACTACTAAACTAGGCATCGCTTCCAACGTTTCTGTTGACTCTTGATAATACTAGTAATAGTACTAACACCATCCCGACGTTCATTTTATGTATGTCTTCTTCTTCTACCATTACTAATTAACATCAATAACAAGGGTAATTCATTCATCATTGAGAAAA
>NW_022736735.1:0-1068 GCF_011630105.1 Anneissia japonica | reverse complement strand
TTTGTAAGCTGTGCACAATATTTGGTACTAGAAAGGTTTTTGACACGTAACCGAAAAATAAATCATCTAAATATGCACTTGTGACACATCCATCCCTTAACATGTTGACAAAAAATGTCGGCGAATCGTCCTGTCGGTAAACTGGCATTCGGTGAAATGTGGTGTCGGCAAAATATCGTGTCGGCGAATGGTATTTCGGTCAATAGTCTGTAGGCCAAATGTCTGTCGGTGAATCATTTAAATATGCCACTATGTGGCACATCCATCCATTAACATGTTTAAAAAAATGCCGGCGAATTCGCTGCCGGCAAATTGGCTATCGGCGAACCACCCTGTCGGCAAACTGGCATTCGGCGAAATGTTGTGTAGGCAAAATCTCGTGTGGACGAACGCTATTTCGGTCGATAGTCTAAAGGCCAAATGTCTGTCGGTGAAACGTCAGGCCACGGAAAATTGCCGCAATCTTCTAAATATGCCACCTGGTGGCACATCCATCCATTAATATGTTCACAAGAAATGTCGGCGAATTGTCTGTCGGCAAATTGTCTGTCGGCAAATTGGCTGTCGGCGAATCGTCCTGTCGGCGAACTGAAATTCGACGAAATGGTATTTCGGTCGATAGTCTGTAGGCCAAATGTCTGTCGGCTAAATGTCTATCGGTAAAACGTCCGGCCACGGTCCTGGTCCTACCTAGACCCAAACAAAATTCAGGAGTCACTCACTGTTGTTGTTCTTTCCACTCGCTTTGAAAAAGTGGGTTTTAACTATAAAAGTTTGGTGAAAAGTGGAGGGGATAATTGATATGATTCTTTGTTGAAAAGTGGAAGGGGGACGTGTCCACCTGTCCCTCATAGACCGACGCACATAGAATTTACTGTACATTTTTTTTTTTTTTTAGCGTGGCGCTGATATTTTAAGCGTTGTGCAGTCTCCGGCATTTTTGCCTAAGTGTGGTGGTCATTTCGTACACTTATACATACATGGGTGTATGTATGTGTATATATAAATGTATATATACATGTATATGTATGTATACATCTATATATACGTGTGTATATACATACACAG
>NW_022736734.1:0-525 GCF_011630105.1 Anneissia japonica | reverse complement strand
AATATCTTGGGGTAGTCAGTTTGTCTTTAGGTGGGGTGGGAGGTGTAAAATCATCAGCACTTTCCTTTTGAGGGTTGGTTTTAGAACAAATCACCTCTTGCTTAACACGTTTTTCTGACTTCAAAATGATCCCCAAATATTAGTAAATTAAAAAAAATTATTATTATTTTATTTCTTTATTATTTATTAATTATTATTAAAAGTATTATTAAAAATTATTATTATTTAAAAAAAAAATATTATTCAAACATTAGTAAATTAAAAAAAATCATTAGTAAATTCTCACGAGATAACGAATAGTCCAGATTTGTATTCACCATCACAAGAATCCAATCCATTACACTGACTGAATCTTATATGCTGGCTAGTTATTTAAAAGCTGGTCTATTATTTTTAGGTGAGAGCAGAAGAAAAGTGAGAAAACAAAAACACCGAAATATAGGCTGTTGAAAATATTGGATGTCACTTTCATGTCCCCCAATTGTGCTGTGAAATATTTTTATTACATTTTTAATAGTTTCTTAA
>NW_022736733.1:0-761 GCF_011630105.1 Anneissia japonica | reverse complement strand
ATCTTAAATCCATAAATATCAGGCCAGGTCTTTTAAGATAGAAATGCGATACTGTGGTTCAATTTTGTTTTTATCCTTTTGCAAGTTTCTTTAAATGTTTGTATAATAATACTACTACTAATATTAATAATAATAATAACAATGATGATGATGACGATAGTAATAATTGATATTAATATTAATAACGATAAAAAGTGAAGAAAATTGTGCTAAATGCGAAAAAAGTTGTGATCATAATATAGTATATATAGTTAAAGCTTAGTAAGCTATAATTAGGCCTAAGTCGTCCTGGATATTAAGTAGATCCCTGATAAAAGATCATGAGAAATGTGTTGGCGTTTCATTTTGACTATAATGGCAATGTGATGATGATGAATTTTACTACAGTATATAAAAGTGTCATTTCCGGCCATCTCGAGAGATACTATTTCCTCAAATTTTCTCACCTCAGACATGGTGGGGCTGAGGTGGTTGTGAAATCACGTTTTTGAAGTAGGCTTATGTAAAGTACATACTCAAAGACAATGTTTTTAAGCTTTGTTTTCTATGGGATACACACATACATTAGTAAGATCTCTATGGTTGTCAAAAATCGCTGATAAATGATCATGAGAAATTTTTTTGCTGCTTCATTTTGACTAATGGTGATGTGATGATGTTGAATTTTACTAAAAGTGTCATTTCTGGCCATCTAGAAGTACTATTTCCTCAAATTTTCTCACCTCAGCTCCAACCATTGTGGGGCTGAGGTGGGTGTCGAC
>NW_022736732.1:0-1752 GCF_011630105.1 Anneissia japonica | reverse complement strand
ATATCCAGGAAGTCTTGGATACTTCACTGGCAGTGTCGGCTCGGGTATGTTCTCCACGGCATTAACATTTTCCACAAATGTCTTCATTAACTCTCTATACTCCTTAACTTCTTCGTCACTCAGATTAATTCCAATGCGCCTGGAGAGCTCTTCGACTTTTTTTATATCAGGCATTCGAACAGATGGAGAACTATACAGATCACCTGTTACAACGAGTATTTTTGAGTTATACACCTCACGCTTGGTTTTAATTTAATTAATAATCAAACGTAATTATTATTATTATTATCATTATTATATATATAATTTAGTTAGTCCAAAATAATAACAGGGTAATTAAATGAACAAAAATTAATCACGTAGTCAATATATCAATTAGGAAAAGATCGTAATTAAGCCCATAGTTTCCAGAAAACTGCTACACGCTATCACCGACAGAGTATGATGATGCTGATTGGTCAATTAAGTCGGTAAGCCTTATTAATTATTGTGTCGGGGGCCGGACAGCAATGCAGTGTAAGCATTGCAGTTAAAACAGATAGTGTCAGTGTAGCAATTTTATAGAAACCCGGATTTACATGATTATGCAAATGACATACCTTGAATAAGTTGTTCAGAGCTGCTTATTTTTTTTTCTTTTGAAAAATTGAACTTACCTGATTTGTTCAAGAGACTGTCATATTTATTCATTATTCTGCCCTTTTCTTCAATCTATAAAATCAATCATTAAAATCGTAACGTTGCTGCGAATCAGTACCGGTATTGCAGTTTTTCGTGAATGAACTATTTCTGTTTTATAACAGGCCGATTCGCTTCAACGCTCTAATTTGATAAATACAATTTAGTGCAGGTCTAATTGCTTTGAAAGATGAAAGGACAGATTAGCGGTCGACCTTCCCGCAGCAGAGCACCGGTTCGTAGTTTCGTAATTTAGCCAGTGTAGAATAAGGGTTGGCATCTCATCGAGCTATGATCTTATGTAATTGGTCTTTCCCTTCCGTTTTCCTTTATTCATTTACTTAAAATGTATCTTGATGGTAATGGTTTTACTTTAAAAGGTGAATAAACTTGAACTTGCACTATTGATTTGATAGTGAATTGCACAGCAATTTTACAAGTTCACCATGAGTGATGTTTTGCCTATAATACCTGACGTATTATAATACTACTGAATACCCACGACGTTCCCAAAACTAGTCAATAGGCGCTGCTGCCTCATTCCCAGTCCGAATCCACCACTATTATCGTTCTTCTTCACCACAGTGAGAAAATGATATTAGAAAGAAAATTTCTTGTATTTAATAAACTAAAATAGAATTATCCCTTTAACCATAACTAGATTTTAAATGTTTCTTTCCAAAGACGATGGATGTTTGACAGATGTTTGTATGGCTCCAGAGCGACAAAATCTGGAATGCAAATATTTATCTTTTTTGTTAATATATATATATATATATATATATATATATATTCATTAATTTGTTACTTTTATTAAATGTGGCATTTCTACATTTCAACGTATTCACTGAGGTTTCAAGTTATATCAGACAATTGTGACCAAAATACCACAAAAGGGCTGTGAACTCGTACTCTATCAAAATGGTTTTTAATGTAAATAAATACTCATTAACTTCATAATGAGGGCTCAATTATCTCAATCGGACAATTATAAGTAAAGTTAAACTATTTTGAATTATAATTATTCCCTATAGTTCTGTGAAAAAGGCTTTAAAAAAACTGAAAAAATTGAAG
>NW_022736731.1:0-812 GCF_011630105.1 Anneissia japonica | reverse complement strand
AATGATTCCCCCATCATTAATGGAACAGGCCCACGTCATGCTTGGCTAACTAGTTTTGATTTACATTTTGTGTGTCTGTGCCATAAGCAGCAAAAGTCCATGTCATACGATGGCCCACAAGGGACACGCTGCAAACAAAAAAGAAACGCTGCAAACAAAAAAGAAATCATGGAAACAGAAAAGAAACGCTGCAAACAAAAAATAAACGCTGCAAACAAAAATAGAAACGATGCAAACAAAAATAGAAACGATGCAAACAAAAATAGAAACGATGCAAACAAAAATGGAAACGATGCAAACAAAAATAGAAAACACCAGCAAACAAAAAATGAAACGCTGCAAAAAAAAAGAAACGCTGCAAACAAAAAAAATAAAAACACTAGCAAACAAATAAAGAAACGCTGCAAGCAAAAAATAAAAACACCAGCAATCAAAAGAAAACGCTGCAAACAAGAAAGGAAATGCTGCAAACAAAAAAATGAAACGCTACAAACAAAAAAAAGAAACCCTGCAAACAAAATGGAAAAGCCTTTGCGCGCGCGCATTTCATATTAGTTGACAACAGACTGAGGTCAGATCAGATGAGAGATGCTAAAAGGAAGACTCAAATTCAGCTCATTCATTATAATCGATTTTGAGGCATAAATACAAAGTAATCCGTTGGTAGGATTTTCCTAGCTCTTCCTTGTATCTTTGTAAGGAAAATACCTCCTCACTACCTGGCAAAAATTGCACTGCACTTCTGAGCTGTCAGGGTATAATAAAGTAAAAGCCTCTGGGAAGCTGATGAGCTCTTTGTTAAACTTGATCAT
>NW_022736730.1:0-919 GCF_011630105.1 Anneissia japonica | reverse complement strand
CTCAACATGAAAGAAGATGGTTAAAGTCAGAGGCATATACCAAAAATAAAACAGGGCCAATGACATTTCCCTGTGGAACACCACTTGGAATAGGCCCCAAAACCAACTAGGCACCCTTGAAAACCACCTTAAATGTTCTATTAAGGAAGGAGTTTAAACATTTAGGGATTTCCCACTTATTCCAACATTGTGTAATTTTAGTATAAGCAATCTACTATGAAAATACCTTGTTGAAGGCAAACATAAACTCTAAGAGGGCTACATCAATAAATCAAGAATGCATATCAAATTGAGAAGTCCAATTATAAGGTTAAAAGAATTTTTGATGGAAAATAATGCTTAAGCTTGTTTAGCATTACCAATGTTGCATTCAATTACGTTGGATACCTAATTGACATGCAGTTTCCAAGAAAGTTTTGAGTCGATGACACCACCCTGGAATTTAGTCTGATTTACACAAGTTATTATATGTTACCATTGATTACATAAATTAGTTTTAATATAATTATGCTGCTTGAAAATAATGTAACTATATTTTGAGGCAATCAATGATAATTTATTAAGTTTAATCCAGACCTTAATTAACTCTGTGCTCATAGTTTTTACTAGTAAATTTTTATCTATGAGAAAACACAATATTCGTGTCATTTAGCAAAGAGAAACTTTGCACAAGTCTACAAAGTTGACTAGAAGAATTAGGAAGGTCATTGACATAATATATTCAAAACAGAAGCGGCCCAAGTATCGAGCCTTGAGGCACACCACAGGTTTTTGGACAAGAGGCAAGAATTGTCACTATTGACAGAGAAGATGAGGCCATATTTATTTACTGTTTCAACTTAATAATAATAATAATTATTATTATGTCATTCTGAACAATGGTGAGAAGTGGTGAACAATGATTTATAAGTAAAATCTT
>NW_022736729.1:0-2448 GCF_011630105.1 Anneissia japonica | reverse complement strand
ACAACAATAATAAATGAAAGATAATGTTTATTTTTATAATAGTAATACTAATTAGTAATAATAATAATGATACTTATAATACTAGGCCTACTTTAGTAATAATAAGGTAATAATATCGATAATAAAGGTGACAACAACAACAATAAAGTAATAATAATAATGAGAAAAATACAAATAAAACACCAATAACAATAACTTTTTAAATTACTATTATTAAGATAATAATACTAAAACTAATGAATAATAATAATAAAAAATAAAAAATTATTTATTATTTATATGGTAACAATAATAATATCAGCAAAAATTTGAACAATATATAATGTTAATGCTAAGACTAATAATTAATTAAAACTAACAGTAATAAAACAAGAATAACAACAACATTGACAACAATAATAACAGCAATAATAATAACAATAAGTATAGTAAGGCCACGAGAATGAAAGTTGTAGATTTGCGTCCGAAAAATTTTGAAAACACGAGACATTTTTTCATTTTTCATTATTTTTTTTTATAAATGCTGTCCACAAGCCACGGCACTGGTAATTTTACATTTATTTCCAAGAAACAATGCTTACAGTCATAAATGTACACTAGCCTATAAAACAGATCCTTTTCTAAATTAAGACCTCTTTAAAAGTGCTGGTTAGCCTCAATGCTGGAATTATATACCTGTAGTTTGATAGAGATTACGGCATCAGCGCAATGTAAATAACTAGAAAAAAATCACATGTTAACAATTTTAATACAGTACTCTTTTATTAGTCAACTATTACAGTGAAATGCAAAGGAACGCTTCAGAGCACACATTGTGGAAATTGAACATACAAGATTTGCTAATGGTCAGAAAGATCGATTTGACCCATAAATGACCTCAGCAGTGATCGGCGATCATGGTGCGATGTGGCCAGGCCTGCCTTCGCGACGAGTGATCAGTGATGAATAGATCGTTCTTCTGTCTGTTTACAACTTAGAAAGTCTATGAAAATGAACTTTTGAAAATAATGACAATTTTCGTGAGGTAGCTTTTTAGGCATGCGGACGGTGGACGAAAATCTACAACTTTCATTCCTGTGGCCTACTGTAATACTCCTTCAAAGCGTAGTAAATGACTTGTGGCCAAGTTGATTTGTGGCCGAGTTGACTTGTGGCCGAGTTGACTGTAGCCAAACTTTTTGTGGCCAAGATGACTTGTGGCCGAGTTGGATCAAATTCTTCGCAACTCCTTCGACGCTTCATATATGAATCATTTATTAGAACATACACCTTTAGATCGGTGGCACTCAAAATCATTTGGTGCGTTCAAACTTAATTAAAATTCTTAGCTACAAGTACAAAAAAAAAAGGAGAAAAAAAAAATTACGAAACAAAACAAGGGAATCTTAAGTAAAAATGAAATAAACACAAGTGAGTAGTGCTACTGATGAGGCAAGTAGCTCCCCGAAAAACATGACAAGGAAATACAACCTGCCTTGCCTGTCACAAATTTCGAAGGACCACCTGTACCATCAACAAACTCAATGTTAAGGCAAACAAAATTAATTAGTTACAAAAAAAAAAAGGAAAAGACAGTAATACATATACTTAATCTACGATAAAGTTTGCAAGTGCTTCAATTCAGATCTTTTTCTCCACGTGGTTTTCCATAACTTTTACAAAATTCATCAAAAGTATTTCTCTACTTCATTTGTCATGGAAAGAGCAGTGGAGCCTAGGACGTAGCTTAATTTAATATCAATATTAGCACTTAAAAATCGATCCCAAACATCGATGTTATGACTACTTATAATTTATATTGAAGTTTATTAAACTCCTCTAAACGTATGTTTAGGAGAGCGGGACAAGAGAATAAGAAGTGTCTTATGTCTTCTTCATTATTTGTATTGCAAAGAGTACATAAGCCATTCTTGTCTTCAGACAATCTAGAAATTCTACTATCAAGGGGCAATGTATTGGAGCGAAGTTTAAATTTCAATGATACACCTTCGAAATCCAATTTATCTAATAGATAATTTTCTAATTTAATTGTATCTTTAAGTAATGAATAGTCGCTGAGTGAGGCCTTACTTTCAATGTCCTCTCTCCAGTTTTCATTGTTTATTTCATTTACTTTTTTTAATAATGGATTAACCCAGTAATTGTAGTTGCCCTGATTATTAGATAATTGTACTAGAAGGTCTTCAGATTCACATTTAATAGAGATCAGAAATACATTTTACAAATTTGAAACGGAAGTTATTTGGATCACATTGAAACAGATTTGTTGCATTTAGGAGTATTTTTGGCCAACGATACGGTTCCATACTAATTAAACAATTAAAAAATTTAACTCTTGAAGTGTCATGCATAGTTTTTATCTGTATCCATCCATATAATGTAGATCGGGGCGTATTCATAGGGGCTTTTAAGATATATCGTGCCATTTGTAATTGAAGTTTTTCTAAT
>NW_022736728.1:0-2394 GCF_011630105.1 Anneissia japonica | reverse complement strand
TCTTTTTTAACAAACTAAATTAGCGTATTTTGCCATTATCAGCATTTAATTATTGTTCAACCGGCTACGCGCACACTTCCTCGTGGGTCAAAGTGCGGCGGATCACCTAACTCGTCCTCAGTGACGAGTTCAAATCTAGTTTTTCTTATTCTTCTTTCTTTCTCCCCTTTTTTGTTCGCACGATATCTCAAAAACTGCAGCAAAGTTACGCACAATCGTTGTCAACGAACATTTTTCTTGGTCTGGAATAGACATGGTAAGCTTTTCAACGCGCTCAGTCATGCGTGACGTCATCTACGCGCAATTTTGCGTTTTTACATTATCGATCATATCAGCCTAACCAATTGCCATTTCAAAATTGTATTAAGTGAGCATTAATTTCGGGTTAATGTTGAATGTACAGTACCGTAATTTTACGCGTGCGCTTCAAAATGCGCGCGCACGCGTGCGTCAAAATTTCAAAATGCTCAAAATCACTTTTTGACTAAATTGAAGTACGTTTTAGGACATTTTGAGCATTTCAAATTATTTTGAAATTTTCCACTACGCGCGCGCATTTTTACGTGCACAGCACGTACAAAAAGCTAGAAATTACGTTATTTTACATATTTTAGGTTCCTGACATTGTTTTCACAAATTTGCATTCTTTTCGGTCATCTTTTGGCCAATAGCAATGCCGTACGTGCGCATCAAACATAGGTATCTTTGCGTGTATTTTGCCGCTATACAGTGAAATTATGATAAAATAAGACCTATATTTTATCAGTTATAGCTCCTTAGGTTGAAAGGTGACCCCCATTTTTTATTACATATTCTGAAAGCACATGAGTTGTAAATATGATTTTAGAGATCATAATGGCAGATCGGACATTGTGACGTCATCATATTGGCGTCTGAATTCAAAGAAAGTGATTTATAGCTATGACATCATTTTTGAAAATACGCATTTGAGCGTATCTCGCTTATCCTTGATCGATTTTCTTCCAACTTTCAGTATGTTATAGCTGATACAATTCTCTTTCATATATTGGACTTCTATTTAGATTTTTATGACGTCATCATGGTCAAACAAATTGTTTTTTCTGACCCCCCTCATTTCTCTTTCTTCAAAACGTTGATGACCCCATATAATCTTACACATTCGTCATTTCTAAATCATATTAGGTGAGCATAAGCTTCAGGTCAAGGTTGAATTTTATGTACCTTTATTTTCCGTTCTCGCTTTCTAGCGTGCACGTACGCGTGCGTCAACATTTATATATGCATAAAACCATGAATATTTTTAATCAGTTATAGCTCCTTAGGATGAAAGGTGACCCCCAATTTTTATTACATAATCTGAAAGCACATGAGTTGTAGATACGATTTTTTACTTCATAATTGCTGATCGGACATTTTGACGTCATCATATTTTCATTTGAATTAAAAAACTGAATTTTTATTTATGATGCCATTATGTTTGTACTCGTTTGAACGTATCTCGCTTATTCTTGATTGATTGTCTCCCACCTGTGAGTATGTTATAGCTAAATCAATTCTCTTTCGGACGTGTCCCTTAATTTTTTATTTTGATGTCGTCATGATGGTCAAAAAGAATGAATTTTTGGAGCTTTCTCATCTTTCTTCCTTAAAAGATATAAACACATTGAAAATAGAGGGCGGCAGACTGTATTTCGATACTATCAGACAGATAGTTCGTATACTGTAAAGGCAAAATAGATGTGTATAAGAGACAGGTTTTAGCATATACCAACAGGGGGTTTTAAATTAAACTTGACAAGGTTTAAATTTAAGGCACGTCGTATAAGGTATTCGTACTTGTGCGTTAAAATTTTAAAATTGTTAATATCACTTTTCAGATAATTTAAAGCACGTTCCAGGTCATTTTGAATATTCCAAAACTTTCCAAAATGTACGCGCTGTACGCTCATTTCCACGCCCACAGCACGTACTGAAGCTGGAAATGACATTTCGGTTACATGTGTTGGGTTTCTGACACTGTATTAATACCACCGTGCGCACGGACGTTAAGACGTATGTGTACACATTCGTAAGTCCTTAAAATGCTCAAAATTACTCTTTTTCTTTAAAATTACTCTTTAAATAGAGCATGTTTTAGAATATTATACTTTTCAATCAAAACCGCGCGTGCTTTGTGAGGGTCAAAGTACGGCGGATCACCTAACTCGTCCTCAGTGATGAGTTCAAATCTAGTTGGTGATCCGCTAACGTTAGCGGATCACCTATTGTTATTGTCAGGATCATCATCATCATCTTCATTGGTGATCCGCTAACGTTAGCGGATCACCTATTGTTATTGTCAGGATCATCATCTTTTTTTTATTCTTTCTTTCTCCCCTTTTCTGTTCGCACGATATCTCAAAAACTGCCACG
>NW_022736727.1:0-592 GCF_011630105.1 Anneissia japonica | reverse complement strand
AAATAAATCAAATCTAACTGCGGGTAATAAAAACTGCTCATCCCAATGTACAACAGTGTTTCACTTAGTATTTAATTAAATGTTGAGAAACAAGGCTCATTAATTTGTCTGTCTTGTGTCGTACAAAATATGTATTTGAGCCAAAGATCAATTTAACAATAAATCGTATATCAACATATCAGTTGATTCGATGGTTCAATTGAAATGGAATATTCATTTATAGCGGTAAACTAATTCCGAATAATCAGTTAATTTCAATCTACTGACATTATAATATATGCAAACATTTAACCTAGGCATATGTAACCCATGTTTTACTCATAGCTACTCTCAAGAATCCCACATGCAATAAACCGTAACGTATTTTAAGAATAAAGAAGAAACATTTATGTGTAATCCCATTGAGAATCTCTTAATTGTCAATTATATTGGAATTTATTTGTAGTGGATTTTCAATAAAATTTATTCTAGGGGATTCTCCTGAAATAATGAGAAAATAGTCTTTGCGCTGAGACGAATACAACGTGCATTCAGAGAAGAAACTATATAATAACCAAAATAACTGTCACCAAACTTGTTTTAAAATAGATAT
>NW_022736726.1:0-1005 GCF_011630105.1 Anneissia japonica | reverse complement strand
AATCAAAAGCAACACGGTATGAAAAGCTGTGACAAACAATAGATAAATAAGTAGCAGTACATTAACAAAAGTATAACGTGATCATCCAATCAAAAAACAGATAATAAGCAGTCAACCAAGCTCATGCATCGTAATAAACAAAGAACATAAATAAAACAATAGAACAATGGGGCAGGCACCTAAATATAGTCAAAATGGACACACCTAGAGAGCCTAAACCAAGTATTACATGGCATAAGAATTACTGAACAATGTAGTCTAAAATCATACGAATAAAACAGGCATATAGTAACCAATAATGCGAGTTACATCTAAAAAAATATACCCTCGGACAATAAGTATTATACCCTTTGATAAAAAGAGTAAAAAAGGACTCGCCTTAGAGAACGAAAACCAAGAATTACATTATATGGTGTAATAAATACAATATAACAAAAAATCATGAATAAAACAGCCGTAGAACAAATAATGCGAGTAATATCTAATACGTACCCATGGATAATTACCTAAAAGACTTAAATGATGCGTTCATACCATTAGGTGTGAGAGTACCAAGTTTGTAAATAATTCGTTCCTCTAATTTCTTACGAGATATTTCTGAACTGTTACAAATCTTAACACCGGTATCAGAAAGTGTATGGTTATTAGAGAAATGAACAGCAACTGGGAGTCCAGGTGTTTTAAGTTTTATAGAACTTAAATGTTCCACAAATCTATCTCCCAATCTACGCTTGGTTTCACCAATATACAACATGTTACATTTTATACAATGAACACAGTAAATGAGATTCCTGGTAGTACAAGTAATATGATCTTCAACATGAAATTCAGCATAGGGTCTAGTGATCCAAGCAGTACATGATATATATTTGCAGGTAGTGCATCTATTTCTATCACATTTGAAAGTACCTATTAAGTCAATGGTAGTAGTGGTATCTGGTCGTAGCTTAGAGCGTACTAAATTGTCACTGAGATTGCGATATATATATATATATATATATATAT
>NW_022736725.1:0-588 GCF_011630105.1 Anneissia japonica | reverse complement strand
GAATTTTGCCTTTATAGTATACGAACTATCGGTCTGATAGTGTCGAAATACAGTCTGCCGCCCTCGATTTTCAATGTGTTTACATCTTTTAAGAAAGATGAGAAGGCTCTAAAGAAAGCCTTCTTTTTGACCATGATGACGTCATCAAAATAAAAAATAAAGGGACACGTCCGAAAGAGAATTGATTTAGCTATAACATACTCACAGGTGGGAGACAATCAATCAAGATAAGCGAGTACGTTCAAACGAGTATAAAAAGTAATAAAGTCATATATAAAAATTCAATTTTTCCTAATTCAAATGGCAAAATGATGACGTCACAATGTCCGATCAGCCATTATGAAGTAAAAAATCGTATCTACAACTCATGTGCTTTCAGATTATGTAACAAAAATAGGGGGTCACCTCTCATCCTAAGGATCTATAACTGATTGAAAATATTCATGGTTTTATGCATATATAAATGTTGACGCACGCGTACGTGCACGCTAAAAGGCGCAAACATAAAAATATGGTACATAATATTCAACCTTGACCTGATGCTTATGCTCACCTAATATGATTTGGAAATGACGAATGGTTAAGATT
>NW_022736724.1:0-2428 GCF_011630105.1 Anneissia japonica | reverse complement strand
CCACTCGCTGTCCACGACAGGAACTTGTTTGTACTGCTGTATTATTTTTTTAATTAATTAGCATACGCCTAGGTCTAGCTTATTTTTTATTTACAATTATTTTACCTCTTTTAAATGTCAAAAAATGATGTCCTCTATGACAATACATACATGTGAAAAAAGATTGTTCATCAAATAATATTTTGTCTTGATTTTAGTCTTGATTTAGTAAGATAAATAATAAATATAAAGGAGAATTCTCCGAATTGGAAAGTTTACCAGTATAATTACTGTCTGCTCTCCTCCTCTATAGGGGAAAATGAAGGCCATACGTCGCATACGTGGGCCTAAATGACATCGAAATTCGAACATACTGAATGCCCACTAGGTTATCTAGCTAGCTAACTAAACACAGTTTTAAAACATGATCGATCTAATAATAAGGTAGGATATAACAAAACAATAAAGTTCTAACATTGTTTATTAGTAAATTGCAACATTGCTCGCGTGCTGCAAGCTGGTAAACTATATTTCAATATTGTTTACGCATTGTTTATCAGGCCGAGGATCCAGCCTACAACCATTGAAAATTAAAATAACAATGACCTTCGTAGTGGTTCGTAGCTATGTTTAAAACGTACCTACGTGCAGATTACAAGAGGTTACGCGCAGATACGAAGCGATAATTTGTGTCTGCACTGTATGTTTTATATCCACTGCCAAAAAAACAAATATTGCTACGCCTCATATTACATTCATATTTGGCAAATAAACTCTTAAGGCATGTTTAGGTCGACACGGAACTGAAAGGAACCCAACCCAACTCAACTTGTCGGCATGAGCGCTCCGCGCAACTGAAAGGAACTGAATGCAACTGAACGGAACTAAACTCATGTCGACTTTGAGCAACTGAAAGGAACTGAACGAAACTGAAAGGAACTTGATTCATGTAACTGAAAGGAACTATTGGCTAAAAACATTTTCTGCGCAAAATCCCATCAAATGCAAAATGTCTGTAATGTTTTTATTAAGACATGAGTAGGCATAGAGGAAAAAAATTAGATTGTGAACTGTCCATATTGTTGTAAGATTGACAAACTTTATAGCTAGGTGTTTATTTTATTAAACAAATTCAGGCTTAGCAACCCCAGTAATTTGTATGCAAGCATAAACCCCCATAGGCTTAGGTCCCATTAGCAATAGGATAACTCTAATAGATGGTAGGCTTATTTGTTATTACCCTACTACTTTCACTTTTGAGTTGCTGTAAACTAAAAATTTGCTCTGCTTTTTATAAGTTTTTCATTTTTTGTATCGAAAATTTACATTAGTAAGTAATAATAATAATAATAATTAATAATTATTTCAGGTATACTTTATTCAATAATTAAGATTAGGCTTCATTTATTAAATATTTTTTATTTATACAGGTTAACCTTTCCAATAGAGACAAAATTAACATTCTTTGTGAAAATAGGTCCCCAGACTAGAGGCGCGCGCGGAAAAATAGGTCTAGGCTACTACTACTATGTTCAATACTACATTAATTGTTCTAGATTGCCATATTTAGCCATAGATAAATGCCCCTCTGTCTTGTTTTAATATTTTTATTGTAATACCATAGTAATAAATATGAACGTATTAATAAAAACCTGGCCTATATTTTTTAAAATAAAGAATAAGTCATCTGCCATTAACAAAACATTGTAATATAATATCTTTTTTTAGTTAATGCATCTTGATTATGATTAATATCAGGATCAACGTTTTCAGTTCCTTTGAGTTCCGAATCAGTATTTTTTCGCGCTTTTTTCAGTTCCTTTCAGTTCCGCAAAAAGTTGAACATGGGCAACAGAAAGGAACTAAACTCAACTCAACTTGACTCATGTCGACAAATATGAGCGACTGTCAGTTCCTTCAGTTCTGGTCAGTTGCGTTCAGTTCCTTTCAGTTGCGCGGAGCGTTCATGTTGACGAGTTCAGTTGAGTTGAGTTCCGTGTCGACCTGAGCCTGCCTTTAGGTATATAAACTAATCATTATTAAAAAATTGAACTTTATTACTCGCAAGTCTCTTGAAAAAAACGACAAATTTTAATGAAATTTTCAAAAGCTTCGATAAAAGTTGAACGATTTCGGAAAAAATCAAAATGGCGTACTACTTCGACACCTGATTGACCTGATGAAAACATCTCAACCAATCTAAAAGCATTTTATATGAATATTTTCTTAAGGCCTGGGTTAATGACACTAGGCCTAGGCCTAATTGAAAAAGTGTGTGACGTCACGCATCGTGTGGTGCCTACCCAAGAGGATCCAGAATTTAACCCCCCCCCCACACCCCTATAATCTAGGTGGACTGGGCCCAGGCTACACCTAGGCCTACATACCCAGGTAACAAGCCCATAAGGGACCCATATGGTGCCCATATGCAGATCTATATGGGTACCAT
>NW_022736723.1:0-913 GCF_011630105.1 Anneissia japonica | reverse complement strand
TACAAAATATATGTAGGATATATCAAAATACAAAATATATGTAGGATATATCAAAATACAAAATATATGTAGGATATATCAAAATACAATATATATATATATATATATATATATATATATATGAATAAAGATTATAAATGAATAAAGATTGTGTAATAGAGTGTATCTGGTGTTATTTGAATCTGTTCAACTATGTAGCCTCTGTGGTCTAATGGTTATGACGCTCGCCTTGACAGCGAGAGGTCGCAGGTTCGAATCACATCGGAGGCATTTTATTACACAATTTTTTTATTCATTTAATTATTACATACATAATAATTTAACAGTGAAAGGCTCCTTATCATTAAATAAAATATAATCATTAGCAAGTGCTTCAAAATTATATACTAGTTGCTCGAGTCCAGCAACCGAGGGAGCAAGCAAGCCAAGATCATCTTCATAACTGAGGTGATTGTTTTTTTACATTAATACGTTCGCAACGTTTATTCAATGTGCTTAAACTGAAATTCAGATTTATTGATATAAAAGTTGTATAATTGTTTAATACCATTCGTGACTTTAAAAAAGATACAAGAAAGAGAATTACCCAATCGGACAGAGAACCTTTGTTTATCATACCAAGATTTAAGTAATTTGAAAACAGAAAGACTAGTACCTCTTTCAATAAGAAGTGTATATGAGACCAATAATTCACACGGTCGATTGCCTTACTAACATTCAGAAAACAGCCAAAACCGCTACCGTTCCATTATTATAGTCGATAACCTGTTTCAGGACAAATATACATGTGTCGGTGGAGTGCGTAACCTTAAAGGCAAATTGATAGTCACTAGATTACTCCTCAGTGGACCAGAATGAAGACTGGTAATAAGATAAGGTACAAAGCTAAGAGGCGTGACTGGAGAAGGATTAA
>NW_022736722.1:0-2024 GCF_011630105.1 Anneissia japonica | reverse complement strand
ACATTGAATTTTGCAATTACATTTTGATTTTAACATGGACTTTTGCTGCGTATGGCACCCCATATTAAACAACTTCAAAACTTGTTCAGTGTCCCTACCGTACCTAGGCTATGTAGGCCTAGGCCTATATTTATAATAGTAGTAGCCTGGTAGTAAAATGCTAGCCTACGCTAGGTGACAGTTTACGAGGAAATGTTTATAATAAAGGCCTAAATTTAATTATTTTTCTTGTTGGGGAAACCCCAATGTTTCTTGTATTTTAGTAGGCTAAGCCCTACCGTTACCTGTAGGTTTTATAGAAGAGAAAGCAATCGCCAGTAACCTTGCTACCCAGATTATATTGTGCCATGTTCGAATTGACCTATCAAAACAAGTACCTTTTGCCTAACTTTCTAATTCCCACGTGCCTGCACAGCCCGCACAATACAGCATGTAAACACTGACTTGGATCAGCCGCAGTTGAAGAAGTTCGTTGTGGCGTGATGCCACGTGATATCGCACGTAGAACAACGTATGCTACGGCATTGTGTTTTACTGTGTAGGCTATATGAATTTAATACATGTTTGTATTATTATAATATATTATTATGTTTTAAAAATGGTTAAACCATGGCACATGTTCATATTGCTGAACAAGGCAGTCGGCTATTCCCTTCTTACGGAGCAGCAGCGCGTTTACATTCCTGAAGGCGGCGTTCAAAGAATCAGATCAGACACTAGAGCGTCTACATTCCTGAGTTGGCGGCGTTTAAAGAGAAGACTACTGTATGTGATTGAGCTTGTGTCTGCTTCTCTCATGCTTCTCCTGATCGTGGGAACCTACTTGTGTGGGAACGTTTCTCACTGAATTCACTGTTACTAGGCAATTTGCAGTAATGCAAACTAGTGGTATATACCTATTTCAAACAGTTTATTTCCGTTCATGACAAAGTAAGAATATCGATACGAAACAAAGTGAATTGATTTTATTTCTGAACGGGACCGGTAGCGGCAGGATATGGCAGAAGGGGATACGATGTCTCCGACAAAAAAATCACGAGGCAAATATTAAAACAGTGTAAATTTTTATTTCATTTCCTTCAACTTAACTTATATACCGGGATGGTGTCCGGCGGGAGATAGTTGTTACTATCATAGTTTAACTTTTGTCTATCAGAATCTAGCCCCGAATCCTAGACTCATGTATTTAAAGCGGCCTGTAGCATGTGTATACAGCATATATTTGTATTTTTTGTCGATGGATAAATAAATGTCCGAATATAAGAATTGAATACTATTTTCTGTACACTATATGTTTGTTTGGGTCAGTTAAGAATTAGCACCTAATTAAGCCTATTAATGAAATACAACGGTACACAAACATTCACTTGTATGTTTAATTTATATTTTGACATTAACATAGACCTTTAACACTCAATATTATTTTTATTTAACATAAACCAATAAACAGCTTCCACACATAAAATAACAGTAGGCCTAACCAATAAAAATATATAAAATACAAAACAAGATTTATGCAAGATTAAAAAAACTGTACAGAAGTCTCCGCCCGGCAGGCAGACAAGGCCATACTTTAAACTGGCATCCAGGCACTCCATTGAACGTCCTATTGTTAGCATCTCAACTGACCCACTTCTGTCAGAGCGGCGCTCAAAGCGAATTTCTGTAGACCAAGGAGGAAAGTTTTTTCCTCCATGTATAGATCAGGTGTACGGTAAGAATGGCCCCGGTAAAAATGGCCCCGGAAATAATGGCCCCGGAAAAAATGGCCCCGGTAAAAATGGCCCCATATGACAGGTACGCTTTGTTGAGATCCAGAAATATAGCAGCAGTAGCTTTACTATTGTTAAAATTATTTAGTATGAAGTTGGACATATCTATTAGTGTTGTGTTAGTAGAATGGTTCTTTCTGAATCCTGATTGACATGAGTTGATTAAGTGTTGTTAGTAGTCAAATAATTATACAGTTGATCATGAACTGCTCTTTCTATTAATTTTGAAACTATTGGCAAAACAGAGATTGG
>NW_022736721.1:0-1430 GCF_011630105.1 Anneissia japonica | reverse complement strand
ATATGTTTATTATGCTAGGCCCAGTGTATAAATAAACACGAATATAGATAATTTAGTGGCTTTTTTGAACAAATTATTTAATACATCAATGTTTTGGAAGCTAATTATATCTTTGTTAGAGTAAGAATATATTGCTTCTCAATTATACCTATATTGATTATTATTTAATGCAAAAACCTTACATGTTGCAATAATATAGGGCAAATTAAGTCTTAAATCCAGTTCTTTCTACTATGGTTTTCACTTGCAATATTTTGTTCCATCTACCAACTGACTAACATATGGAATTATCGGATCACGTTACAATACCTTTTGTTCCTAACAATTCATATATCGTACAAGGAAATCAGCAGCAGGATGAAATTAATTGGAGTGAACAGTGTCTAGGAATTCAGTTAATATAACTTTTGATTCGTTAATGATGTCAAAAGAATTACTCAGTATCAAGCCAAGAACAACTGTGATTAGTCGCATTTAAAAAGGTTCCAAGGCCAAGTATACGTTATTCTTCCATAATGCTTTACGCTCCTTATACTCTAAGCACAAGCAGTTTAAACTGCTGCATGTAACACTTTCTCCTTGCATTTTGTTTTCAATAATGTAGGCCTATTTCTTATATTAGGCAAATTGGTGTTCCCATAGTGATGCATTTTGTATGTATTTGACATTAATTCTCGTGATCGATGTTGTTGTCGCCATCACCGGTGGCGTTTAATGTCAACTTGACGTTTCCGATCGACCTAGGCCTATGCCAAATTGCTACAAAAGCTTCTTGGTTTTCAACTATTTTTTTTCTCAACCCAACTCAAATAAATGCAACGATTTTGTTAATTATCATTCTATTACCCAGGAAATCTAATCGAAATAAGATAACGTAAACTAAGATAAACTTTATACTCAAAATCAAAATTCATAAAGGGAACCATGGCCTATGAAACATAGCCACTAGAGGGAGAGGCAACAGGCGGGCCCAGGCTATTACATAAAAAGTTGATTTTAAACAATATCATCATCATCATCAATTTACATTAGACATTCCATGTATGTAAGGGCTTCTACAGATTCACCCTATCTCCGTGGGCCCTGCCATTCGAACCCATCGACGCCCAGGTGTTAGTCACTCCTGCTATTGGGGTCTTTGCACCTACACTGTACCCCTGCAAAATGAATCTGGCCACTCAGGCTATGTTCTCACACGGCTGCTAGCGGTTAGCAGGGTCTGGATTCTGCTAACAGTTAGCTGCCGTGCGTCCATAAGAGAAAGTCCCGATCCGGATATCAATTCATTTCAATTTCAATTCAATTAACATTTATTCAATTAATTAATCAAATACATAAAATGATAAATAAAGTGGACAACATTAAAATTAATTAATTAGGATAAAAATAGCAAAGCTTGTCTCAATTTGACCCGACAAGACAAAAAGTAA
>NW_022736720.1:0-1574 GCF_011630105.1 Anneissia japonica | reverse complement strand
ATGAAACCATGAATTTTTGGCAATGATGCCCTGTAAAATGCACTGTTAAGTGTAATTGTTATTGTAAAATGTTTTTTTTTTTTTTTTTTAGCTATTTGTTATTGTTTTATTATGGAAGAAAAAGTTCATACATACCTGTACAGTCAGGGCTGAAAATTATCATCCAAACCATAGTGGCCAGCAGGGCCAATAAGGAAAAAATGATACTGGCCCTTCCAAAGTTATACTGGTCCTATATTTTTTTTAAGGTCCAAAATATAATTTTACAAAAAAGCAAAATGACATTGGTTTAATAATTTTTTTTAGCCAATTGAATCTGCCTTTAGCAAAATCATTAGTCCGAGCTGTCAAAATTCTTGGTCGGGTACTAGAAATAAATACATTATTTCACTACACAAGAAGTTTTATGGCCCAAAATTGTGATTTTAGACCACATTAGAATCATGTAGTATCTCCAGAAAACGTGTATTTTATGCATTTTCACTTCAGCATAATTATGTTCAGGACATAAAGTTTCAACAAAGATAATTCAAAATTGGCTTGGGTCTGATCGTTTGGAAATGGGCCCAATCGTCCGTCGCCCATATTTTTCACTGCGATGATCAAGGACTTACTGTACTGTATGATCTGAGCCTAGGCTAAGCTGCTACTACTGCCGTCACTCTGCTCTACAGTACCTACAATAAGCAACCCATGTGGTGCATTCTTACAGTAAATATTACACATGTTATTATATTTTATATATCAGGCGAGAACATGAAATCATTGCTTAAATCATTATAAATGACATTTCTACCACCATCGCACGCAGACCTTGATCTAAGACAGGCCCCTTGTTGGAAAAGCACAAGCTCGGAAGTTGTTATGTACCCGACAGTTGGGCAATGGCTGCCTTTAAATCTACTTTGTCGTCAGTTTGCATACAAAGGGTACACTACCAGCTAGCCGGCTGATGTGAATATAGTACCTTCATGTAGTCGTTGTCGTCATACAGAAAAGTGGTTCACCTTCGTGTAGTCATTGTGATACAGCCACTGCCCAGCACCCACTTCGTTAAAATAACAAATAACAAATTGCGAAGCAGGCAATGATGTTTGCAGCTAGACTACTAATTCAACAACACAAATAATCGTAGCACGGTTATGGATTGGCCAAAAAAGGAGCCGGAATGAAAAAAAAAAGATGTATTTTACCAAGTATTTGAAACTTTTAAAATTGCTAGGTTATTTTTTCGCCAATCCAAAATAGTTTTCGCCCATGGTGATCAGTGCGTGAGCAAGTATGAGTTGCCAGATGGCCAATACCCAAGACATTTATTATTGCCCGACACAAAAATACTCACCACTGGCAACCGGGCGACTGCTAATTTTCAGCCCTGTACATTAAATAAAGACATTGCATGCTAACTGTTGTATCATTAAAGATTGATAGATTTTGTCAGATAAATCATATTAACAAATTATAGATTATATTAATATTAATTTCACCAAATTAAAATATATTACATTTAAAAAAAATCTCAAACAGAACGTATCATCTGGCAATTTAGCAGTATGTACAAGCAAGGAGGTGCT
>NW_022736719.1:0-2449 GCF_011630105.1 Anneissia japonica | reverse complement strand
GTCGATCGTTGACAAGCGAGGAAAGACAATGGCCAAGTCTATTAGTATTGAAGATGCCTTGAAAAGAGTAGACTTGATTCACCTTCTTCCGAATTTTGAAAGAGAAAAGGTAAACTTTTATGCCTAGCTAGGCCCTAGCCCTATGCCTAAGTACCTGGCCCTAGGCATAGTAGCTAGTAGTAGGCATGCCTATGATGCCTAGGCCTAGCTAGGCTTGGCCCTAGGCCTATCCTATATATTAATAATATCATTGTCTTTTCTATTACTAAAAATTAGATATGAAGCAGTGTGTGTGGCGGGGGGAGGGGATAATTTTCTTGTCCTCCCAGTTTAGGCTACGTACAGCCTAGGCAAGGCCTAGCTAGACTCGCTAGACTAGATCTAGATTCCTCCTAGTCTAGGAGGGTAGGCAGGCTAAATAATATCATAGGCTAGGAGGGTCTAATGGATGCACATTAAATATTTGCAGGCTTCCCAATTTATAAAAATAAAATAATGTAAAGGCCCTAAATAAATAAATAAAAATAAATAAATAAAAGTAATACAAATTCGGTAGGCCTAGGGCCTAGGTAGTAGTAGGTCTAGGCTAGGGGGCCCTTGCCTGTTTTAATATAAAAAATTGAAGTAATTGATTAACAATCAAAATAATAAAAGTTATAGTTAAAGAGCTACGGTATAAAGTAACAGAAATATAACAAGAATAAAATAGTTCTGGTATGCGTTTAGGCCCTAATCAGTATTCACACATTGCTATTAGGCCTAGTGTCAGTGAGTCTGAAATTTGAGATTTTGCAAGAATTGTTTTTTTACAAAATAGTATAAATAAGTACACATAAAAATAAATTTAACAAGTAAATAGACAAATATAGATAAATAATTAGATAAATGTAAATATAATAAATTCATTTTGATAAATAGAAACAAATAAGAAAATAAATAAGAAAAATGAATACAAGGACTAATTTATTTAAGAAAAAATAAGTATAAATTGATAGTTACTTTTTCTATACAATTATATATTCATTAAATATATGTATAAAAAATGATCAAATTAATAAGATTTAAATATAAATTGAATTGATTGGTTAACAAAATATGTTATTTTAAAAAGCTAAATTATAAAACATAGAAACAGAATAAAACAGTAGGCCTATGTTTTATGCTATAACTAGAGTGCCAAAATAGCAGTAACACCATACAATTTTGTTGTGATGTATAAATATATTGTGGTGTTATTTTTTTCAGATTACAACAAAAGAAGTTCAGGGCCTTACTGATCCACAACTAAGTGCCCTCGGTGTCAGCACAATTGGTGACCGGCACCGGTTGAGAAACAGCTGCAAATAAACAGGTACTGTAGACCTATAGGCCTACTGTAAAAACTATTTTTATTATATATTTTCAGGACTAGGCTGGAGCTTATTCTCAATGTCTTTATCTTTTATCTAGCAAACAGAGTGCAATACTCTTCATGATGGACACAAGTTCAGTAATGGATAAAATTTGCTAATATGAAATTCATTTATATTTGAAAGTCACAAGACTGGAAATGTGACCCATTACACTTGAAAGCACTGTTAAAGTTATATACACTCCAAGGTAAATTTAGGTAGTACCACTCTCTTTTATTTATTATCAAACAGTACCACTTCCCCAGTAAAAAATCCTCCACTTTAATTTTTTTTCTGTTCTCTTGTAAGCGTAAACCACTAAAGGTGATGCCTGAAAGTGCTGAGAATAAGTGTATGAACTATTGAGATTTTTAAGAGTATTACAATACTGTACTGCCAAAAACCCGGCCATAACTCTTTAGCATTTTACAATAAATTTGTTGGAACTTCATTATTGACTACGGTATAAATTATAAGGATGATAACAACTATAATGATGGTAAATGTTAATAATAATAATGTTTGGTTTGATAATTATTTCCCAACCATGGCAGTGCAGAAACTGCTATTTCTTCCCTCTTTTACGTGCTACTTCATGGTATGGTCTGCAGTCTGAGTCTCAAACTCCTAATATCACTTTCAAGAATCCCATCTGCAAATACTGCCCTGACCCCACAATAACACTTTTAAATGTTGTTTTTATACAATAATATAAATAGCAAAATAATTGTATCAGTGTTGGAACTGATTATGGAGTATTTTATCAACACTGTGAGGAGATTGTTAACAGAATACTTTATTTTGTGTTTTACAGCTTGTGTGTTTCACCGGTTCATGCCTGCAAAACAAAGTCCATACCCCAAATATACGGCCTATACAAAACAGCTTAAATTTGGACCCAGTGGATGTAAGTAGTACTGTATTTATTGAATGTTGATTCTTTTTTAAATATGAGAAATCTTTTATAAATTTAAACTTAATCATTTTTTACCTCTATGCTTTCCATTGAAATAATTTGCACAGTTAAAAAAAACAACATTTCAGAAAGAGATATACAG
>NW_022736718.1:0-1087 GCF_011630105.1 Anneissia japonica | reverse complement strand
AATATTATGTCACTTTTCACATCCCTTCACTTACAATAATGAGTTAAAAAGCAGCATAGCACAGTGGGCTAACATGGTGGTAGCTTTTGTGTGTGCGCTGAACTATGTGGATCCTTTCAGACGTCTGGTTCAATTCTATTTCTGCTCTTCTTGTGTTTTTTGCCAGAGGAATAAAATACAACTTACAATAGTGCTTTGTCTTTTGAATGAGACGTTTAAGCTGTTTGTCCTGAGTCCCATCTGCCTTGTGTATGTATGGTAAAAAATGCAGAATGCACTTCAGAAAGACCATGGGATTTTCTCCCATATGTGGTGCCCAATTTACCGCCTGAATAGCCCACTGGAAGTAAGTCTTTAGACTCAGAAATTAGTCTTTAGATGTCAAACTTTGTGGTTCATTCCTTTTGAGTTGTAACTATTTACAGAATGTGAACCTGTTCGGGGATTCCCCATGTGCATTGATTTGCCTTCAGTTCCATCCATGCGTTGTTCAATAATGAGTAGAAATTCCTTTTTTTTACCAATACTTGTTTTGATCAGGTTGTCGGCGACCACGCCTCTCAGGTGGGCGTAGTCGTCGACCACCACTTTAAAATGCTGATGAGAACCCTGAGTATTATACTAATTTAAAATGTAAATGCTATAATATAACTATACCAACAGATATACAGGTAGTAAAATTGTAGCACATGATTTAAAATTGTTGTGCTATAATTTTACTATATCTGTTAATGTAATCATTAATGATTCTTACACTTGAATTCCCACTAAACCTGTCAACCTTTATCAAACCAACCAATGGTAAAGTAGTTCATGCAAATGTATTGAATCATCGATCAACTAGAATCATACTCATTGACAATCACTGTGCAGCCAATCCAAAGTAAACACTCAAACAAGACAAAGAGAGTGACCTTTGGCCATTTGGTGTTTTGCGATGTGATCAAAAGCTAAAGAACAAAAGAAACAGAATGAAGTGTGTTACACCAGTCTGATTGCATCAATAGAAAACAGTTAATTTTAGTCTTCAAACTTAATTTAATTCACAACAGTGGCCGCTCTAATATATATTTTCTGGGTGGGGGGA
>NW_022736717.1:0-693 GCF_011630105.1 Anneissia japonica | reverse complement strand
AACATAACAATCGCAATAGAATATTTTTTAATGAAATTATTTTCATAGATTGATTGATGTACCTTCAATGCATGCATGTTCTTGATTTTGACTGCTCCAAGGCTCACTAGGTGATCATCATCAAAGTCAAAGTCGCTACGATTCTGAAACAATTTCGTATCATCGCTTCTACCTTTCTCCTTCATTAGGTCTACAAAGGCAACGACTAATACATTGTAGACAGCATCAGGGAGGAAGTCTGTTGGAGTCACGTAGATTGATACCATCTCCTTGTTGTCTTTCTCAACTTCCATGTTCTTGTCCTTAACGATACTCATTAGACAAGGGACGATGAATGTTCGATCATCTTCTTCAGATTGCTAATTTAAATATGTCAGAAAATGTACATCAAATTTACATATATACATTATACATACATACACATATATACAATTTCTTACAGTTTTTACTTTGACCTGTTCCGTATTTCTCATTCATACGTGTAAACGCTGAAGGACACAGGCATGTCAGAAATATTCGTTTTGAATAAATGTTATGTGTCTATTATGTCAACGTATGCAATCGTTTCATTTTTGTTTGTGTTTATATATATATATATATATATATATACATATATATACATACATATATATATTCAAGATTCAAGATTTATTTTCGTCATACATAGTACATTATATCGACATTTGTTTCTTT
>NW_022736716.1:19529-23522 GCF_011630105.1 Anneissia japonica | reverse complement strand
CCGAGACCCTGAATAAAGGAAAATTTGCTATAAGAAAATGGCAATCTAATGTACAGAATTTGTGTAACAAATCAGAAGATAAAAGTGCTGCCACTGCTTTGGGAACCAGGTGGGACCTTGTGAACGACACATTAAAGGTCAAAGAAGTAAAGCCGATGCAAGGACTTGTCCCAACCAAGCGTAATATATTAAAGCAGACCGCCTCTTACTATGATGTCTTCGGAATGCTCTCTGGTATTCTTGTTCGACCAAAGATTCTTCTACAGAAACTATGGCAGCTGAACCTTGATTGGGATACCCCAATTAACCAAAAAGGTGAGCTCTGTGCTATATTGAACGAGATCAATAAAGATCTTGAAAAAACAACTAACATTGAAATTCCTAGATGCCTCATTCCAGAGCCTTTCAAAGGAGTAAGACCTTTGCCGGAAGTATCTCTACATGGTGCGAGCGATGCCTCAGAAGATGCCATGGGTATTGGAGTGTGGCTGAGATGGTCTCATCCTGAGATGACTGTGGCTTATCTGTCGTTTGTGTGGGCACGGGCCAGACTAACACCACTTAAGCAGTCAAGTATTCCACGAAAAGAGCTTCAGGCAATTCTGCTGTTGCCAAGATTAATGCTTACCGTAAAGAATGCTTTGAGGTTCAACATAGCATACTCAAGGATCTGGACAGACAGTATGACTGCAGTTAGCTGGTTGAGAGGGCAATCCAAGTCCTTTCGCTCCTATGTTGCTTGGTGAGATCACGACTGAGTTCGATCCTATCAGAGATATCGTTCATGTACCATCGAACCAAAACATCATAGACATTGTTTCGAGAGGAGGAACAGTCAATGACATGAAGAGGGTCATCGAGGGACCTGAGTATCTACGACTACCACCTGCTTCTTGGCCAAAAACTCCAAAGAATATTCAAGTTGACCCTGAAGATAGAGAACAGAAGAAATTTCACATCCGAAATGCTAAGACACTTGCACTCAAAATAAATTCTATTCCTGAGTCTCAACCAATAGTCGATGCCAGCAAGTATTCCAGTTGGCCAAGGCTTAAGATGATCACAGCTAGGGTGCTCTCGTTGAAGGAACTGCCAAAGAACCTATGGTTAAAGCGGTTAACCCAGCAAATATCACAGTGGCCTTCTTCTAAGCTACTCAGGGAAGCAGAGTTGTATTGGATTCGACAAGCAGAAACAGGTATCAATTTCAACAACCACAACATTATGAAGTTAGATCCAATATTTGATGAGAACAAGAGAGTGTACCGTGTTGGTGGACGAATGGACAATGCACCACTTTCATATGATGTGCGACACCCTTACCTTCTCCCAAAGGAAAGTCATATTAGCCTGATAATTGTTCGTGACAGACACACACATGCCCTTCATGGGGGACATCTCAGAACTGCGACAGAAGTTAGGAAAAGGTACTGGATTGTTGGAGACACAAACATCTCTAAGGTAGTTGTGCGTCAGTGTATTATTTGTAGGAGACACAAAGGAAAACCAATAGAGCAAAGGATGGCAGACTTGCCCGATTTCCGAGTGAACCCATGTTCACCTCCATTCAAAACCACACTTGTAGATTACCTTGGTCCGGTGAATGTAAAGCTGAACAGGAACACCACCACCAAAGGTTACTGTGCAGTATTTACTTGTGCAGTAATTAGGGCTGTGCACTTAACATGTGTTCAAGATCTGTCAACCCAAGCATTTCTACAAGCTTTGGAACGATTTGTAAGCATCAGAGGAGCTCCATCTTTGTTAGTGAGCGACAATGGCACCTGCTTTAGAGGAGCTAACAACACCATAAATTCGAGTTAAACCTAAAATTGGACCAGGCCACAGTCCGAGAACAATGCCAACATTATAACGTTCAGTGGAAATTTGGACCGCCCGGTGGACCCCACCACCAAGGAGCTGTTGAGCGCATGGTCCAAGAAGTCAAAAAGGGAATGAGACACCTATTGAAAGCAGATCGCCTTACATTTGTTGAATGGGAGACTGTGTTCTGTCAAATATCCGGTTTTATCAATGGATGACCCTTAACTTCAGTCATCATCGCCACTTGATCATCCACCGTTGACACCAAACCACTTCTTGATTGGAAGAGGCGATTTGCCATGTCCTGAAGTACCATGTGAAGAGTACAAAGGAAACTTACGAAAACGTAGAGAGATTTGCAATGCTATGGTGGATGGGTTTTGGCGACGCTGGATGGAATGTATGCATAAACTTTCACCACGACACAAATGGCTGAAATCCACTGAGAATCTGATTAAAGGAGACATAGTGCTCGTCATTGGTGAGGAGAAGAAACGCGGCCTTTGGAAAATGGCTGAAGTCATTAAACCCAGGGAAGGATGATCTTGTGAGAGTTGTGGACATCAACTTTGCTGATGGAACCAATGCGAAGAAACCTGTCACCAAACTAATCCTACTAATGAAAAGCACAGAACGATCAGACATATAGAGTTTGAGTATGTCTGTACTGTGTATGGGTGTACGCCGAACGCTGCCCAAAGAAATCAATATGTGAATTACTGTGTAATGATTACAGTACATAATTATCGTTGTTTGTTGGACTTTGAGATATGTATTCACACTCATTTGGATTACGTGATTCGTTTTTGGACTTACTGAAATCATCAGTTTGCACTTCGTTGTGATTAGTGTGGCACTTTGATTACCAATTATACTATTGTAAACCAAATTGAGACATTTTGTATGAACATTTTTAAACCTTTTTTGCAGTTTGATGTTATATTTGTGACATTCCGTCACTCTTTGGGGGAATGGGATATCATGACATCATGACATGTTTGTTACGCCTGCGCGTAATAATTTACTATGCCGCCACGCGCGAACTGGTTATCGGTGGGAGACAACAACATGAGATGTTGTGACAGTCTATACTATTTTTTACCACTGGATCTTCATGTATTATTATATACTATATCATTTATCGAGGTATGTTTAACATGTCATCAAGTAATTATATTATATATGGAGTCGGCAGTTGCGATCTGCATACCATATCACCCTTTAGTTCGGTGTAATTTAATAATATTTATAGGCTAGGCTAGCGGCGACTTCGTGGTCGACATTTGCAAGGCTTCCATCTAGGCTGAGCTCTTGTATACAGTATTATAGGCCCACACGGGAATGCCAGGCCTACGCTTGGTTTTCCAGGCGCTGTGCTTCACAATATCAGCTTACTGCTCAGGGGCGGATTTAGGGGGGGGCCGGCCCGGCCCCGGCCCCCCCTTTTGGGAGGTAAATAAAGAAAAAAAAAAGAAAAAAAAGAGAGAAAAAGAAAAAAATGATGGCCAAGAATACCTCAAATGTTATGTTCGGGTGTCTAGAACACAAAAATTTCGCGGGGGCGTGCCCCCGGACCCCCTACGACAGTGTTGTCTCAATCGGCCCAACTTTCGGCCCCCCTTCCGGCCCCCCCTTTTGGACATTTCTGGATCCGCCCCTGCTGCTTAGTTACAGTTTGTGCAAATGATTTATAGGTTTTAATAATTATTGTTATTTGAGGTTTATTCATAATTTCATCATAATAGTAATACTGTAATAATCGAGATTAACGATGTCGTTCAAGAAAGTTATACTGTAACGTACATTTTATTGTATTAAAAGTCTCGTCTCAATTTTAATATTGTATTATGGCTGTACTTTTATAAACACACTGCAAGAGCGTGTCCGCTGTTTTAAAAGCGTCGTTTCCAAAATAAAGTTATAATAATTATATAATAGTATGCAATAGAAACAGCAAATTATTTTTAAGATTATTAAACATCACCTTTATTTTCATTGTCATTCGTACTTATACAGGCTGTACAAAGATTTGAAATTAAGAACCATTTTCTAATATTGTTTAGCGAACAACCTTTAAATTTAAAGATCGTCAGAAAAGGTCGGAAAAAATTTTTTTTTTCTTCTTATTTAGCTTAAATATTTTTCCGAACGCATCTAGGCGAATGAGAA
>NW_022736716.1:10853-18115 GCF_011630105.1 Anneissia japonica | reverse complement strand
GTATAAGAGACAGGCTTTGTATGGCCAATGGCGTATCTAGTCTTGAAATGGGGGTGCTGATGGGGTGGAGCCATATCTCAGTGGCATATCTACGGGTGGGTGGAGGCGAAGGTGAAGTGGGGGCGAAGGTGACCGGTTGAGGGCGCTAATTCGCAAAATAAGGTGATTTTAGGTGATTTTAAAGTACTTGACCGTGATTTTGCGCTACCCCCCCCCCCCCAGCGGTGAATACGCCTGAGATGGCCCAGAATTGTGCTTTTAGACCACATATTAGGGACCGGCAATAAAAAGATAACGTTATTTGCATGCACTTTTTTTTATTGGCAGAGCGGTTTCTGTACAGTACGTGCTGATGACATGTGATGCGATAGTGACATGGCGAGGATGAAGAGTGTAGAACACCACAGACTTAGTGTGTGTATACATACATAAAAAAAGAGTAAGTTGCATAAGTATTTTTTTTTCCATGAATTGATAAATCCCAAAAAGAAAGGGTGGGGGGGTGGTCCTGTTCTTCCCAGGAAAAATGTTGATTCCTAGGTGGTGGGAAATTAAGTTTCCCGACTTCTGAGGTGTCTTTTAATGACTTTTAAATTCTTCAAAATTCAAGGTCCCCCCCCCCCACCTTCTTGAAAATGATTCAATTAATCGATGAACTCTAAAGATAAAGGGGGTCCGGGTTCCCCCGGAAATTTTCGATTTATAGATGGCGGGAAATGAGCTTTCCTGACTTCTGAAATGTCTTTTAATGACTCCTCCTTCTTTTCTTGCATTTTTTCCGATCATACAAAAACCTCCAGACATATATTTTTTGCCAAAAAGTGGGGGGGGGGGGCGGCCCCCGCTTCCGCCGCCCATGTTACCTCTCCCCTACCTATCACATGACCCAAAAAATCTAAGGATTAAAATCCTAACAAGCATTTAAACGGTCGAGGTTAATAGTTCCATGTTCGAGCCGTTAACCCTGCTTCTCTAAGCCAATTAAGAACTTAAGTTCTAGACAATTCAAATGTTCATTCCAATCTTTAGAAACATTAAGATATCATCAATGTAATTAACAACTTCCTCAAGACCTTTAAGTAAAGTACGCATCATGGGCGAGAAAGCTGCTGGGGCGTTTACCATCCCAAATGGCATTACCCTAAACTGGTGTAAACCCTGGGATGTTACAAAAGCTGACTACTTCAGCTATCAGAATTTGTCAATAACCTTTAGCTAAGTCAATTTTAAAAAAGTACTTACCTTGGCATAAATTAGGTGGCTTATATCAAGCCGGGCTGTGTTCCTATGGTAACTAGGCTTAGCGTGCCACCGTGTTTAACTTTTCTAAGCCGGGCTTCAATAGCTGCGGGTGAAGTGGGGGTGGGGGGTTGCGTTGACTTCGTACGTTTTGAGCGCATTGTTTCGAAACTCGTTTCTTGGTTACGGTTCATTATGCAAATACTCGCGCCTGCCTAATCCTACTAGTCTGAACGCCCGGCAAAGTTAATCCGGGCTTAACATTGAGCCAGGCTCAACGTATGCCTGGCTTATTTCCAAGTTTGAACGTAGCCGTCTAGAATACACTTTTACCAGTGCCTCTGCTACACGCTCTGCCTCTATCCTAGGTAAGACCACAACCTCTGTGTATCAGGTTGCATAATCTACTACAACTAAAATTTACCGATTACCTTTCTCAGAAGCTGGATGTATTGGTCCTATGATATCCACCGCAATTTAAACGGAGTATCAATTAAAGGCATTGGCCCTAACAATGCTCTACTGCAACCCTACAAATGTCGCACGATCTGCAATATCGTTGAACATACCCCTGTAGACCTGGCCAATAGAACACGTTCAAGATCTTTTCCATCATCTTTCCTACTATAAGATGACCCGCCATCGAGACGTCATGGATGGAACCACCAATTTGATCAACAGGTATCTGACTTTCTAGTAATAAAAACTCTGAACAAAAGTCCTCTTTTTTCATTTAATTTTGAAAAAAATTCCCTTACCTTTTAGTCTTTCTTTCATATATACCTTCCACCGACGTTAATAATTCACCATCCTGTTAACTAACAAAGGCTTAAATGGCTTATTTCCATTTCTATCATACTACGGGTCTTCACCCCGCCAACTAAAGATCTACGTTGAACATTAAATCCAATTTCTACATTACATGGAACTTCGACGAAAGGAATATTTCCCACAATAAGATCATATTCATGCACAGCGCCGTAACAAACCCTTTAAAAAATGGACAGTCACCCACATTTTGGCTAAAGGCACCACCCTTTCCGTACCATCCAATAGAATGCCTTTACGACCAATGAATTTATCATCTTCCAATAAGGACTTCCTAACCACCACTGACGTACACCCTGTATCTCTAAAAAACATCACCTTCTTTTCTTTTGATCCTTTCCCAATTGTTTCATTCATAATTAGTGAATGGCACATACCTCAGCACATTATGCCCCCAGTGTCTGTTCGTCTCCCAAACTTGCTTTGCATGCCAGGCCCAGTACGCTTCATATTATAATTTCTATATGAATGTCATCCGTCCACAATTAAAATAAAGTAGATTTACTTATCCTTGTTGTTAACCTCCGATTTACTCAAATTAGTGTCAAGCGTCTTTGGCACTAATACCCCTACTACAACCTAGCCTAGGCTTCCCTTCTTCGGATGAGCTTCCAACCATCAATCAGATAATCTATCCATCAATACTTTCAGGTTTGCGTTCCTTTATATACAGTTAACAGAAATTGTTCTTGTAGAAGTAAGTCAACCAGGTTCACTAACTCAACCAATCTCTATAAGTATCCTTTCAACCTTAGGGTAAACTGTACAAAACTCTCATCACACTCTTCAGCTTCTCCCTGTACCCATCATCCGTTAAACAAAACCTAAATAAAAGTGCGCACTTAATTTCATGAATAGTCCTGACACGCTTCTAAAGGAGAGTCGACTATACACATTTAGGGCTTTCCAAGTCAACAGAGTACAATTTCTTTCAGCAAACTGCTCAAAACATCTTAAGTATGCGTCCAAATAATCAACCGTATCCTTAAATAGGGGTAATTTAGGGCCTTTTTACTTTTACAACAGATTGGTTCACTTGCGCTGATACCGACATTAGAAGACTTTTCTCTGTTTAAAGCTTCATTTCGGCATTTGTCAACTCAATCTGCCTACTCTCCATACCCCAATTGCTTTTCTTGCTCTTGCTCTCTAACTGTCGTTCTTCTCTACCATATTTTTCTCTTTCCCTAGCAAACACCAACAAGGCTGTACCTTGAGTCCCCATTTTGTCTACCCATCGTAAGTACTTTCTAAAATTTCATTATTTCTATTTTAGGCATGAAGTAATCATGTGATAAAATAATAAATAATTCACAGTACAACTTCAATGTTAATGTCTAAACAGTGTTATCGCATAATTACAATAACAAATCTCGTTTAAATATGCAAATACGTTTGTACACAATTAGTTAATACTCAGCACTCATTGGCTAGGGAAATTTTCCCGGATGAGCCCCCATTGTCACAAGTTCTAAGAAATTCCAACCAATGAAAATACTGAGTACAACTAATAATGTAATGCAGAAAAAAATCATATATTTAATTGTTAAAACTTCCGACTACCACGTTGAAAAGTAAAGGTATAATATACAAATAATACGGTATAATAGATATGTAAATATCGAACAAAAAAAATGTTCCGTTAAATGTTCTCACGCTACGCTTGCTCGGTTCTACCGAAGTAACAAATCAAAATGGGCGGCTCAAATCCTCCAGCTTTCCTGCAAAAGTTTTATAAAACTTAGGGCGTCTCAATTCCACCACAGTTTTCTAGCAGCACAGTATCCACAAAACTTGGGCGTCTCATTTCCACCACAGTTTTCTTGGCAGTACCCATAGCACTTGGGCGTCGCAATTACACCACAGTTTCTAGAAATATTTTCATACAACTTGGGCGGCTCAATTCCACTACAGTTTTCTTGCATGTATATCAAGAACATTATAGGCTACAATTTAGCCACATACTACCAGATACTTCTTAGGGGTAATCCATTCATTTCGGCCTATCTTTTGGCCATTCAAATCATTGGCCTCTCTTGAGCTGTTTTACGCTCAGTCAAATAATAATAATGATAATAATAATAATAATAATAATAATAATAATAATAATAATAATAATAATAATAACAATAATAATAATAATAATAATAATAATAATAATAATAATAATAATAATAATAGTAGTAGTAGTAGCAACAATAATAACGATAATGACAATCATCACATAGTAGGAATAATGATAATAGTAATAATAATAGTAATAATAATAGTAATAAGTAATAGTGATAATATAATAATAATAATAATAATAATAATAATAATAATAAAAATAACAATATAATAATATTAATAATAATAATGATAATAATAACAACAATAACAATAACAATAATAATAATAATAATAATAATATTAACAATAATAATAATAATAATAACAATAATAACAATAATAATATTAAACAACAACACCAACAGCAGCAGAAACAGCAACAACAATAATAATAATAATAATAATAATAATAATAATAATAATAATAATAATAATAATAATAATAATAATAATAATAATAATAATAATAATAATAGTAGTAGTAGTAGTAGCAGTAGCAGTAGCAGTAGCAGTAGCTGTTGCTGTTGCTGTTGCTGTGTCTTCTGGCTCTCTGGTATGGTGATCTGTTCCTTACACCACATTCGCAATACCATCTGTGTCTGCACGCTTTACTCAACATTGTGGTCCAGTGCAGTATCCACACAGATACAGATACAGATACCAGCTGCTAGCTTTGGCTGGCCTTCAAGAAGGGACCAATCAGATTTAAGTAATTCGAAGCTAGCTTTGGTTGGCTGTACGTGCTATACTGTATTATAACATTGCTACAGGTTAGCTGTAAATAACATTTTTCTATCAACCTCAAAGCATGGTTATTAGATTGATAGGTGAATGACATCTTCTATTTTTAACTTAAATAGGTCCTCTAAATATTTTAATTTTACTACTGGGACTATCGTAATTTAGTTATATTTTTTATGAAATTTATTTCGGCCTGGCAGAGCTGGCTGATCTCGCAGCAAGAGGGGTAGTTAAGGCCTAATAAAAACATTATTTGTACGTCGACAAAATACAAGTTGGTGGACCAATTCAACTTATTAGAAAAACAAGTGTGATGAGTTCATCCCGTTGGAACAGTTCCAATCGGAAAGACCAGTAGGACATTTGTGATGTTTTTTTTGCAATTAACTATAATGTTATCATGTTACTTATTAATGTTCTTTTACAATATTGTGTATGTCTTCATGATTTCGGATTCATCATCTGTGTGAATCGCAATTTAACGTAAACTAAAGACCAGACTTCATTATAATTATGATAATAATATAATATTTTTATGACCTTATATCATATTTTTTATTAACCTATCATGCAGAATAGCAATGCTAATAGATGAACATAGGTATTTTTTTTACCATGCTGGGCTATTGGCCCGACGTCGGTAAACGTTTGAAATGAAGGTTGGTTACAACTGTTGGTCCGACGTTGGTAAGAGTTTGTAATAAATACTAGGATGTGATTATAGACGTTGTCCCAACGTCGAGGTACTTTGTTGGCCCAACGTCGGTAAACGTTAGTGGAGGTTGGTGACAACAGATGGGCCGACGTTGGTTATAAGTTGTAAATTTTAAACGTTTACCGACGTCGGGCCAAAAAAAAAAAAATTGGTTCGTGTGAGAATCGAACACACAACCACCAGGTTTTCTATTCATTATCCACCATCAACTAACTGCCTTAAATAAAATGGTTTGTGTGGGAATTGAACACACAACCCCCAAGTTTCCCGTAACATGATTAGTCTATTTTTTTTACTAATTTGCATAATGAATTTTTCAAATATTTTTGTCTATTTAAAAAAAAAGTGCGTAAGTTATGGAGATGGTAACAATCAAAAATCGATTATAAATTTAATTCTACATTTTTAGAAAATAAAATTAACCCTCTCGGCCGATTTTTGACACCATGACCATGCGTAATATTAACCTGCAGTGTATATATACAAAGAATTTTTTGTAGTAGGATCAGAGTTGACTAACTGGTACTTGGTGTGGTACTAGGTTTATCGCATTTATGGCTTAGGGGCCGCGGTTCACCTCCCTTCATTTAGTCATGCTGGATACTCCTGATCGTGGGTTCGATTCCCACACGGGGCAAGTTTTTTTTAAATTTTTTTAAATTTATTTATTTTTATTTACTTCTTTTGAAGGTCATGGGTTCGATTCCCACACGAGCCAGTTTTCAGGCAGTTTAGTTGATTGTGGATAATGAATAGCAAACATGGAGGTTGTGTGTTCGATTCCCACACGAACCAATTTTTTTTTTCTTTAAGGAAGTTTATTTGATGGTGGATAATGAATGTATTGTACTCGTTGATAACGTCGCGAAATAACAACAAACAACAACGTGTCATGTCCGTGCCTAGGCCGCCATGGAAGCCCACTGGCTCCTGTGTAATTCATGTTGAACCAACTGCAGACGAAAAGGTTACAATCTTTTCAGAGATAAGCTGGAAGAAAGTATTAGACAGTGCCCATCGAAGTCGTATATAATATAAATATGTGGGTTACCCACATCTTTAAATTTGCACAAGTAATTAAAATTGTTTATTAATCACACTTATAAACATTTGTACTACATTCGGCTTATGCATGTCTACGCCCCGGTCTACGCATGTCCAGCAGGGGGTACAAACCAAGGGTCGTTTAGAGCCGGGTAATAAATATCCCCAGTAGGGGTAATTGGTACGTGTTTTATAGCCTAGTATGGCCAATGGCGTATATAGTCTTGAAATGGGGATGCTGATGGGGTGGCCCATCAATGGCGTATCTACGAGATGGAGGGGGGGGGGGCGAAGGTGATCCAGTTGAGGGCGCTAATTCGCAAAATAAGGTGATTTTTAAGTATTTGACCGTGATATTGCGCTTCACCCCCGGATACGCCTGAGATTGCCCAGAATTGTGCTTTTAGACCACACTATTAGGGACCGGCAATAAAAAGATAACGTTATTTGCATGCACTTTTCTTATTGTCAGAGCGGTTTCTGTACAGTAGGTGCTGATGACATGTGATGCGATAATGACACCACAGACTTAGTGGTGTATACATACATAAAAAAAGATTTAGTAAGTTGCATACATATTTTT
>NW_022736716.1:0-9179 GCF_011630105.1 Anneissia japonica | reverse complement strand
GTATAAGAGACAGGCTTTGTATGGCCAATGGCGTATCTAGTCTTGAAATGGGGGTGCTGATGGGGTGGAGCCATATCTCAGTGGCATATCTACGGGTGGGTGGAGGCGAAGGTGAAGTGGGGGCGAAGGTGACCGGTTGAGGGCGCTAATTCGCAAAATAAGGTGATTTTAGGTGATTTTAAAGTACTTGACCGTGATTTTGCGCTACCCCCCCCCCCCCAGCGGTGAATACGCCTGAGATGGCCCAGAATTGTGCTTTTAGACCCAATATTAGGGACCGGCAATAAAAAGATAACGTTATTTGCATGCACTTTTCTTATTGCCAGAGCGGTTTCTGTACAGTAGGTGCTGATGACATGTGATGGGATAGTGACATGGCGAGGATGAAGAGTGTAGAACACCACAGACTTAGTGTGTGTATACATACATAAAAAAAGATTGAGTAAGTTGCATACGTATTTTTTTTCCATGAATTGATAAATCCCAAAAAGAAAGGGGGGGGGGGGTCCTGTGGTTCTTCCCAGGAAAAAATGTTGATTCCTAGGTGGCGGGAAATTAACTTTCCGGACTTCTGAGTTGTCAGCTCACGGATCCTGAAAAGGTAGGTCTATATTAAATTCTTTTCTTTTCTCCATTTTTTTTTGTTGCCCAAGGGAAGGGTCAGGACCAATGACCCCCACCCCCAGATCCGCCAATGTGAATTGCGAGAAAATGTAACTCGGTCGGGTACTGGATAAACATTCTCTTTTCCATCCTTCTCCTCCTTCTTTTCTTGCATTTCTTTCCTATCATACAAAAATCTCAAAATCTCCAGTTTACAGTCCATTTTATTTTAACAAATGAAAAGATGCTACGGTTGAGGCATCCAATGGAACAAAAATGCATGGATAGAAATACATTTTCATTATGAGTGACGTTATAGTGTAAATAAACAATGTTACGTAATACGAAATTCACCAATGAAATTACAAGAATCTATTTAGGTGACATAATTATTTGAATGTTGTAATATGAAATTATTTACCCCTATATAGAGAGAACATGCAATATTCATCAGTTTCCAAACAATTGAATATGTAATGGCCTTCATTCTTATTTTGAGATAATAATACTAGTCTTACACAACAGAACTGCGATGCCTCTACGCACTATCTCTTTACCCCAGCGATTGGAACAAATTAAGCTCACTGGACAGTGACGGATACAGGGGTGACAAAAGTGCGAGTACCATGGCAGCAGCATAACATATTTTAATTACAAATCAGGCATATATTTAGGAAAAACTCCATACGACACTTACAAGCAGAAGCATGCTGGATCCGCCCTGATGGAGAATGTTCGAAAATGTTTAAACCCAGCGACGAATTTAGGGGTGGGGGCGGCTCGCCTCCCCCCCCCCCACCTTTTGAAAGGTGTAAAAAAAAAGAAAAAGAAAAAACGAAAAACCTGAACGCCTCAAATTTTATTTTCGGGCGTCTAAAACACAGACATTTCGCGGGGCATGCCCACTGACCTCCTACTTCAATGTTGTCTCTATAAGCCCAAATTTCGTCCCCACCCCCCTTTTGGACATCTCTGGATCCACCCCTGAAACCTACTAGTTTCCGATTATTCCTCAACAGAAGACCTCGTTGATACAGTGTCTTTGTCTACAGACATGTTGCCAGATTGGCAATGGAACTTTCCATCAAGCCCGTCCCCTTGAATTTTGTTGCCAAGGTCTCACAAAAGTATGAAGTAATTGTGGGCCAAGTGAACATTCCTGGTGCTGTTTTGATTGGTCAATTTTTAAATTCGATTTGCACTGTGGAAAGATCCAATTACAAGACACAGGTTTGACCATTTGACAAATATATTACTGAGTAAATCTATTTTATTAAAATTTAGCTAATTTTTTCCAAATTAACCAATGTCTTCATCAGTCATTAAAAAAAATTTAAATCACTTTTCATTTTAGTATTTTCAGCATAGTCTACCTGTTAATTTAAAGATTTTTTATTAATTTATCAAGAGAGGAGCTTAGCTCAGTCGGCTAATCTGGTGGTAGCCACTGTGTGTGCGCTGAACCGTGGAGATATCTAGGTCCCCGGTTCAATTCCCATCGCTGCCTATCCTTGTATTTCAGCTGAGGGCTGAAATACAAGTTACAATAGCGCACCGTCTGTCGGATGAGACATTTAAGCCTTTGGTCCTGTGTACATTTATGGCCCATGTGCACGTTAAAGAACGCAGTAACTCTTTGGAAAAGAGTAGGGGATTGTCTCCCGGTGTGCTGCCCAATCACCACCAGAAGGACCCCACTGGAACTAAGTCTTCTAGACGTTTGTGGGCTATCCTTGGTGTCTACACTGCATAAATCCAATCCAATACAAACATAAAATGAATTTATTTCTGTATTAGAATATTCAGTGACACAGCACTAATTTCACTAGTGGATCACACACAAAAAAGAACTTAATATCAAAATATAAATCAGATTATTATAATTAAATATAAACTAAATATAAACAAAAGAATCATGATTAAATTTCGATGAGGGCAAGAAAACAAAATATGTGAGTAACAAGAGAGAGAATAAAATATATAAATAAATAGAAAAACTACTCACTGGTTATTTATTTGATTTTCCGAAGTAAAAGCTTCAAGTTATGAATATTACTCTCAAGCAAATAAACATTGTTACATATTATAGTTTTCATTTTAGAATTTCTCTGTTAATGTACAACTTGGGACATTTTCGTCAAATATTCCAATAATTACTTGAAATACAGGAAAATAGTCCCCTGAACACTTCTTTGAGGTAAAACCAGAGGCGGATCCAGAATTTTTTAAACGAGGGGATATCAATTTCATACACACGTACAGAGATGTAATATACTTATAAAGATAAATATGTATCCAATAATTTTATGATTTGTGCTCAATATATGTAGGTATGAAATATTGTAACACTTATTATTTGTATGCCATTTTGTAATTGTTTCCATTAAAAAATAAGGAACGCCCATCGAAAGTGGTAAGCCAATCAGTTCACAAGGGCCGTAGAAGCTTTATTGTTTTTCTGAGTCTTCATTTTTCTATACAGATAAAAGTCCATGAATGGTTTAGTCTGAAAGCTACTTTTCCGACATCAATAAAATGTTAATGATCATAATATGCTGTGTATAGCGCCCTCAACCATACCCTCATAGGATTTCTAGGTCAACATGTCTGACGTCAGGATTCACATTCTGTTGAGAAAAGAAAAACAACACTATGTATCAAGTCCTGTCTCAAGGCTATCATTATTTGACAACAAAATATGTGACATGTCTAAATATGGTCATGATGATATCACATCATGGCCATATATAGGCACATCATGACTATATATGGGCATACAACAATTGATTGTAAAAGAAAATTTGATAATCCAGACAAAGCTAAACAGCTAATCTAATATAATCTGGTCATTTATATAGCACCTTTCTTTCCAGATACAGAGCGCTTCTTTTCCCTGGTCATTGGGTCCACATGCTTACGTGTTGCTGCTGGTAATCAGCGCAGGAGCAGGAAACCCCACCAGGTACCCATTTACATTCCTGGGTGTAGAGAAGCAATGCAGATGAAGTACCTGGCTATACCTGGCTATGGATACATTGCCAAATAGACAGGTTACAATGGCCAAACTATAACTTTACTGTGATTACTTTTTAAAATGATGTAAAATGTAAGTAACCTTAACTTTGTTATATTACACTGCCATTGAGGTTACTGGAAGCTGCCATCTTCGAGTGGGAGGAGGCAACCCCCACCAGGTACCCATTTATACTCCTGGGTGGAGAGAAGCAACATAGATAAAGTGCCTTGCTCAAGGACACAAGCGAAATGCACAGCGAGGGATTGAAACCCTGACCTCGAGTTTGGGAAACCAAACCATTCCCGCTGCGCCAAAACGCTTCCACATCGGCATAGACGGTCTCAAACGCACAGCGAGTTTAGTTACATGGTGGAGAGCTCAGTTTAGACAAGTGTACTAGAAGGATGAATTTCATTTCATTTATTTATTACGCCTCAAAAACAGGTCTTGGGACATCTAATGAAGCCATCGTGAGCCAGAAGTCGCAAAACATTAAACTTTCAAAGAACAAAGACAAAACAAGGAAAACCCACAAACAAGATACAAAGCAATAAAAGACTAAAACTTATAAATTCATTTTTTTTTTTTTTTTATAATTGCAAAAGATGGAGTTTATGGCTCTGATCTTAATTCTGTTTTTGGCTTATCTGTTAAAAATGTTTGATGTCGTAATTCTGCTATTTCCTTATTTGATGTTCAATTTTTTTGAGTTAATGCTACTAAATTTAGTTTTATTGTTCGAATACCTAAATTTCATAATTCGCTTGTTGGTAAAGATAATTCTATTGATATTTATTATGATTCGTTTAGAAAGTTTAAATGTAAAATTAAGTTATATATTTAGATTTTTGACTGTTTGTGTATACTGTGTGTGACGGGCTACCCGCTGCTAAATGTGAAATGAAATGAAATAATATAAAATAAAATTGAACTAAAATTGACCATAAAGAATCTATTAAAAAAAAGTCTGAAGATGAGCAAGTAACGGAAGTATCCTCAACTCTATTTGGAAGAGATGACCAAAACACAGGAAAATGATTAATTAATAAATGGTAGGGTAACAGTAAGGGAATGGGAGATTCATTATAAGATTTAATGGTTACAGTATGTTACTGATTTCACTACAGATGTTATGCTTATATAAGCATCTGAACACAAATTTCTTATATGCGAGCACACAAACTATTTTAAAAACACATCGTACCTTAATTTCTTTCTCTATACGATCTACCTCCATGCCAAGATTATCAATGATATTTTCACCGTGACGAAGCATAAACTGCTCTAGTTGTTCTAAGGTTTCAAACTTCTTCATATCCTTTGTAGAGAGAAGAGAAACAAAAAAACATACCGTTAGCAGAATTCATTTACTGATCTTATGCTTCATTTACTGATCTTAATATTAATGAACGTTTATACTGCACCTTGTACCAGTAAAGTTAACCTGAATAAAAACATAGTAAGAGAGAACTAAATTTTTGTTAGTAAGCGCTTGAAAAAAAAAAAATGTATCAAGAAATAACCAACAATGTAAACAGATAACCAGGATAGGGAATCGAGATTTTAATACAGTAATGATATTGACTTGTACTTCATATCCTTTGTAGAGAAGAGAAACAAAAAAACATACCGTTAGCAGAACTCATTTACTGATCTTAATATTAATGAACATTTATAATGCACCTTGTACCCAGTAAAGTTAACCTGAATAAAAATATAGTAAGAGAACACTACATTTTTGTTAGTAAGCGCCTGAAAAAAAAAAAAAAAAATGTAAGCACTTGAAAAAAAAAAAAAAAATGTATCAAGAAATAACCAACAATGTAAACAGATAACCAGGATAGGGAATCGAGATTTTAATACAGTAATGATATTGACTTGCCTACAAAATATTAATTAAAATCTAGATACAAGCTCCTATAATAACTTGCAAGCTCTTTGTATTCATAGGTAAAAGTTGCAGCATAAAAAGTTACCTGTAACATAGATTCTATATCTTGGTGATCAAGGTACGACCTGGTTACCTCTTGTCCATCAAAATCCACTTCCGCCTTAAATCTGATTTTATCCACTCCCATAACAGTGGCTTTCACATCATAAACACCTCTGCAATTATTACATATTTTGTATTTTTTCATAATTAATTCATCAACATTTTAGCACTGACATTGTTATAATATGCAATTATTTGTCCATATCAATAGTGCCCTCTCAGTTTTACATGTTAAGGGTAACCAAGCTTTTGAAGGTTTCACCACTAAAGAGTTTATAAAGAATGTTATGATGCGTGTATATCTTTTTAATATATTTCAGACACTCACAAAATACTCAAGCATACAGATACGACCATTTGAAGATACATGTAGCACCCATATTTTTTCAGACCCTTTTTATTTTTCCCAAATTTTTTTTCCCAACTCTCTCCTTTCAGCCTAGTCCCTTCCACTTTAAAAGCACTTAAGTGCAACCTTAATGTTAAATGGTTATAAATATTTAAAAAAAAAAACATAACCTAACTCCTCCACCCTATTTTCCTTAAAAATAATTTTTGTATAAGAAGTGAATGTGGGATTGGAACACCCTAAATCTCTTAGTTATTCCAAGTCATCTTGTGAGGGGATGGCCACACAGACAAATGATTATATGTCTACAAAAACTTGTTTTCATTGTCCAATTCACCAATAATGAAACTGATTTAATTGGCTCATACTCTCACCTGACCATGACATCATTTTCAAGGGCCTCACTAATATGAGTCAACTGATCCTGTGGTATTGAACGACCAACTAGTGCTTCAGTGTTTGTGTAGATTAGAAATGTTGACACTACTCCTATGAAGAGGGACAAAAAAAACAGCAGAGAAATCAATACTAAATTCTCCATTTTCTATCCTGTTTATAAACAATACTACTCAAAATTATTGATGTAATGATTTAACCTTTAATAATTAGAAGGTCAGTTAGTTCATGCCTATTCCTTTATAAAGTAAGTAAAAGACAATGGCAGTGTAAACTGTTAGTGGTATATGCATTTTTAATGCACCTCTTCCTTAAGGTTATAAAGCGCACTTTTCCCTTGTCATTTGGTCCACATGCTAAGTGTTGCTGCTGGTAATCAGCGCAGGAGCAGGCAACCCCAACAGGTACCCATTTATACTCCCGGGTGGTGATCGAAGCAATGCAGATAAAGTGCCTTGTTCAAAAATACAAGCGAAATGCACAGTTAGGGATTAACACCTTGATGTCAATGTTGGGAAACCAAATGGTTCCTGCTATAAAAACTCATGGTCATGCATTTAAATGGCTACTTGTATGGCCAACCGATTAGTAAAGTTATAGTCCACATAAAGTTTTTAATTACATACTAGTGAGATTATACTTTTATTAAACATAACTAAAACTTGTTTAGTATATATTTCAACAATTCACAAAGAATATGAACATGAGTTCCAAGATCATGAACTTAGCTCAGGCAGGTTCACATCAAACATCATGATATGATATTGGTTTGATGTGAGCCAGCCAGGCTTATTCTTCTTGGTCAAGATAATGCTAACACAAAGATTACCTAGAAGACCTCCTATCATAAGGGAACCAAGAGCATCATAGACAGGGCTTCCAGTTAATGATGTCAGTCCCATACAGATGGCAGCAACACTAACGCCAAGAACTGCGACAGAATCTTCAAGTAACACCACATTGACACTAGGGTCCTTGCTCTGCAGAACTTGACAAGAAAAGAATAATTTTAGCCTTGTTTCCAGGGCAGGAGATCACTGTGATGATCGCATTTATCTGTTGATATAGGTGTTAAGTGGCAGTGTAAACGGTATTAGTAGCTCCGCATAACAGATCAGTAACCGCGATGATCTACGGAGTTAATCACGCATCGCAAATTAGCTGTTGTTGCTGGAAGTCGCTGTTGATAAACAGCGTAAATACAACTATTATTATTTGAAAAAATATGTTTTTATCAATTACATACATTTTTAAACTTATATGACGAAGTGTTTCCAAACAAGCAGCAATTCACATGTTTTTTCAGGTCAGTTCTAATCATGTGACTTCATGGTACAACAACAACAACAACAACAACAACAACAACAACAACAACAATAATAATACTACTACTACTACAAATAATAATAATAATAATCTGGCAAAGAATAGGCCATGATGACAGGCTGATGATGATGAATAATTTAAAAAAATAACAATGGATACCACAAAAAAATTTATAGAAAAAGCAGTGAATAATTTACCATAATTCTTAAAGGAAATTTGTTTCTTCTTTGCTTGTGCCTTTATATGACTAACAGCTGCCATAAGTGTGGCTAACAGAAAATTAAACATGGATAAAAAGTTATTTAAATTTTGATAATAATCTGTACATATTTTCAAGCCCTGTACACGATTTTTTTTCCCGTACAAAACATTTGCATGAAACTACACTCGGGCCTTCTCGGATTGATTCGACTCGAGTTTGATACGAACAAGAGCAGGCACTTCGCAATGTCGTGACGCTCGAGTATTCTATTACCTTTACTGTATTGTTCTTTATATATTACGGTATGTTTACCTACGGTAGGCCTATGAAATCTTACCGATTTATGGGATGTAATACTACCTACAACAACAACAGCTAGTACCCCCTTCTATAGTAGTAGTACCAGAAGTAAATAGGTAGGCCTACATTCCTATTAAAGGCTAGAGCAAAAGAGGCTAAACTAGTGGGCCTAGTTACAAGCTGAGTTACCGTAGGTCATAGGCCTACCTGCTAGCCCCATGTCAACTTGACCACAAGTATATCGTTATTATCTTTAATTATTCTATATACCTTTTTATATTTTTATTAATATTATTTTAATATTATTTTTATTAATGCAGTTTTAAGTATTGTAAGTGCATGTAAATGAAAAAAATAACAAAGGCAACACTTTAAAACTTTAATTTTGGCTTTGCATTCAAATCTCTTGGTAAATATTCAATAAATACACAGTAAATTGGGGCCAGTTGACTTTGGGCAAAGTTGACATGGAGCCGAGTTGACTTGGGGCCAAGTTGACATGGGGCCGAGTTGACATGGGGCCGAGTTGACTTTGAGCCGAGTTGATCTGGGGCCGCCGAGTTGTCTTGGGGCCGAGCTGACTTGGGGTCGAGCTGACTTGGGGTCGAGTTGACTCGAATTCGTCATGACATAGGTAGGCCTACTTAAATAAAGATGTTCACAATATGTAACTCAAATTCAAATAAGGCCTAACACTTTTTATTATTCATGCAGCGAAATCAAATATTACATGTCGTTTTAAACGACCCATTATATTAGCATGGTAACGTCAATGTGTTTTTTTCAAAATCAGACAGCGAGCAGCAATCCTGTATCTCAGAAGTTTTGTAGACGTTTATCTTTGGTTGATGACCTTTTGACCTCCAGAATTCAGATTTTCGAGTCGAGTCAGTCGAGACAGCCCGAGTGGAGTTTCATGCAAATGTTTCGTAAGGAAAAAAAAATTGCGCCCTGTACAGACTATCAAAATTTTATTTGACAAAAACATGTGACA
>NW_022736715.1:0-3977 GCF_011630105.1 Anneissia japonica | reverse complement strand
CCTTTTGCTGTAATTTAAGGTCCTCCGTTGAATTTTCAAGAAAGCAATGAATGCAGATAAATCAGTACTAAACAAGGTGATTTTAGGCAAAATCATATAGATCTATAATCAGTCTATCATAAAAAGTAGAACTTAAAATAATTGTCTTTAAAATGTATTTACTTTACTTTACCTACATCAAAGCCAATATTTCTTTTACGCGCTATCCTCATACTTCTCAATGGCACGGGCTCTCGAGTAGTGCGCAAATTCTAGATGTTTGTGGGCGGAGATTCCGGTATATTGCTATCAGATCCAAAGGTGATGGAATTAGGGAATGCTGCGTTATGGAGAGTAATGTGTGACCGGAAATGGTCTGCAGTCAGTTGGTTGTTACCATGCGCCAGTGATGTTGGAGTACAGCAAGATGAAACTATGTAATGCATGAATAAAGTTCGGGGTTTGTCTTGTAGTGAAATGGTTATTGTACATATTAAGTGCTCCCTCCATGCATAAGTGTAAGCTAAAATTATGGTGATTTATTAGCGAATTTTCAAAAAGGAATACACGCAACTGGTTAGATAACAATATGCAAATGTTACATGAACACCTGGGAAGGAAGGTGCAATCACGTTCTATTGCCAAGCAAACGTCTGTACTGTAGCGTGGGTGAGGGGGATAGCCTACTGATGTACTGTGTGTGTAGCGGGGGACGATGAGGTATAATAAGACTAGGCCTAGGCCTAGGTAGACAATGCAATTATATGTGATAGATAGTACACTTTCGAAAGAAATAAATTAAAATAAAAAAAAAAAAATAACTAAGAATAATTCAGTTGCAGACGTACCTTGTTTAAGAATTACACATTGCTAACAATGCGGCTCTTGTAGCCCTAGCTAGGCAAGGCATTCATGTGCAAAGCAGTTTTGTTTGTTTATCCATGAAAAAAGCACGCCGGGAAAGTTTGCCTTACCAGGAAAAGGTGACGTATTCTAGCTTATGACGTATGCATGCTAACTATATTGTGAGTGTGACGTCACCAAAAAATAAAAATTTTCTATTATAACCAAAATATTAATAACTACAAAGTTTGTGGGCGTAAATTTCCTTAATGCGAATTAAGGGTAGCAGAATCTTCTTGCCATACAAATTACAGCTCCCATTGACGTCTCAGTCGAGAAGTACGGGTAGCTGAAGTTTTTCTCGCAAATCTCGAAATTTCGCGTTCCACTTCTGATTCTGAGTAGTGCTTCGCACACGCCGCTATGGGGGGCGTTCCAGGTATCTTGCGTCAAGGACCTACAAATAAGATAAGATGTATTCTGGCTGTACCGCGCTCGAAAGTAATTTTCATCAACTTGACGTATAAAATTTCACTACGGTAAAAAGTGAAGAAACACGCCCCCTTTTCCCCTCAAAATATGTGTTGGACCCAGTGGCGGCTCTAGGATATAAAGGCCTATTTTTTTTTTTTTTTGGTCCAACTGCTCGACAAGCTTTGGCCGATGGGGGGGGGGGCTTGACCAAACCAAAGCCCCCTTCCCCTCGCTGGCGCCGCCACTGATTAGACCCACTGATCTATACTATAATAGCTGGATTGCTCATTGGCTGGTTTTAGTGAGGCCACCGACGCCATGTTGGAGCAGAGAACAATGAGATGACACTGTTCCCTGGTTGGAGGGCATGAGTGACGTATCAGTTTTCTGTACAAGGATTGGCCAAGGAGCAATTCAGCTATTATAGTAGATATCAGTGGTTGGACCCCATTATCTTGCCCCGTGAATGTGGTTTGGGACCGGATGGCAAAATGCCGGGAGGCAAAAGGCCGGAATGGAAAAAGTAACGGGAAAAGGCCGGGTAGCCAAATGGACCTAGTACTTAGTAAAACTACATATAAATGTGTTATAGTGTATAATGCAAGTAAATAATGTTATCTATGAATTTGTACGTGGAGTAAATACCACCAGACTATCAGACAAACAGTCATAAGGATAGGACTTGCCATGAATATTACAGTATTATCCTACTAAAGGATCTAATAACAATTTAAAAGGGTGAAATTGTCTAGCTATACCCTCCCAATATTTTTACCTGTATACATTATTTACCACCATGTTACAGTTCTAGTTTACTAAGAGCCTGTGGCCGGCACAGCGTATAAGATGTTCAGCTTCTGATCGTGAGATCGAGTTGGAAACAGACGCTTGTACTGTTGCACTTTGTAACGGGTCCGTAGCGTGACTTATTTTTTGTGGGAGGTTCGTTTGAGTGGAAAGTGGGCCCTTATCTCCAATACTCTGGAGAACATTGTAAATAGGCCTATATCTACGCACATCAATATTTCGTGTTTGAATGTGGACCTTCTCCAGTTTTCGGGCGGTTCGTCGTAACACCCCCTTAACCCCCCACGCTACGGGCCTGTGTAATAATCGTCGCACTTTGTAATACCTGTCGCACTTTGTAAAAAATCTTTCACACTTTGTAACAAATCTGTAACACTGTAATATTATATGTCGCACTTTGTAATAACTGTTGTCGCACTTTGTAACAGGCCTAACTGTTTTCGCACTTTGTAATAATCAAGCTGTCGCACTTTGTAATAGGTGCCTGCAAGGGTGGCGCTAGGATTTGCCCGACGGGGGGACGAGGTCCCCGACTGGGGGCGATTCCCCCGACGAGGGGTCAGGTTTCCCCAACGAATTCAAAGTGGGCGTGTTCGAGCTTCGATTAAAAAGGTTTCGAAAGTGGTCCAGATGCGAAGCACCCGACAATTTTGACATTTTAGGGGTTTAAAAGGCTTATTTAATCGATTTTATGGTCTCCTAATATGTAGAAAATACATATATATTTTTTTTCTCACCGCGGGGGTGGGGGGCAGCTCTCCTTCAAGAGGGGAACCTGGCCCCCTCAAAATAAACGTATAATTATTGTGATATTTATTTTATTGCGCTTGTGTAAATGGTACTACGAGGTCAAGGTCATATACAAGTTTTACAAATACTTGTGATTATAATTTTAAAACTCGATGGCGTACTGCGTTGTATTTAGTCCCAAATAAACATATATTGTGAGATTTTTTTTATTGCGTTCGTTTATGGTACTACGAGGTCAAGGTCATATACAACTTTTTTGCAAATACTTGTGATAATTGTAAAACTCGGTGACTTTACAATGTGCTGCATTTAGTCAGCGTCAGAGTCAACGTATGTTGTAAGATAGACTCTTGTTGCGTACGTGCATACTGCAATGTCAAGGTCATATCCAAGTTTTAAAAATACCTATGAAATTATAATTGTATTTCAAAATCTGTGTATGTTGTGAGATTGTTTTCTGTTGCACGCGTGCATTTTACTACAATGTCAAGGTCACGTACAAGTTTTACTGATAATTAGGTTTTATAATATTTTGACTAGGTGGCTTACTGCATTATGTAAGTCCCAAAGGGACGTATGTTGTGAAAGTATACTATAAGCTTTCGATTTGCGCGATGACGCGACGCTAGATCGCTCATGACAGTCCGGTCCTACGATCTCTGCATAGATTTGGCCAACTCGTGTACTGGATCGAATCCAAGCGACGAGGGGAAATGAACGTTCGTGCAAGCGCTTAAAACTGTGTAGTTAACTGCGTTATATATGCAGCGTATGTTGTCAGATTGTTTCCTGTTGCGCGCGTGTATAATACTACCAGTGATGGCGCCACGTTTATCCCATCCGGGGCTCCGAGGTCCCCGACGGAGTGAGGGGAAGCTATTTCCCCAACTGAAAAGTGGGCGTGGTCGGGCATCGCTTAAAATCCCTCAAAAGTGTTACACGGGGCTCCCGAAAACTATCACATTTAGGGGGTTTATAGGCGTTTAAAAATCGATTTAGGGTCTACCAATATGTAGAAAATACACATACATTTTATTTTACGTACGACGTAACGCAGTAACGCCCGTATTCTTAAAACAAACTTTAGTCGAACTTCGAACTAGAACTTCATTTAGTGCTAGTTG
>NW_022736714.1:0-544 GCF_011630105.1 Anneissia japonica | reverse complement strand
TTATACTTGAAAAATATTAAATATAAAATCAATGTTAAAAAAAACCGCTCTGTCAATCTACAGGAGTCATGCACGGCAAGGCGCCTCTGTGTCAAATGCTTAGACTGAAGAGACCACTGTCCGCAGGGTCTCAATACTAAGTGCGTTTAGGATTTTTATCATACATGGTAACAGGCTGTTTATAAATCGTGTTTTAGTGCTTTTATATTCTTTGTATTGCTTTTTCAAACGAAAAATAAGCATCACCGGAAGCTGTTAGCGATAGCGTGTAACACCTGCATGGAAACCAAGCTTGACTCGCTCTTCATTTTACCAGAAAGAAATATAAATGTATTTCCTTTTCACGATTAAATAAATAGATAAAATCAATTAAAAGATCGAAGCAAACTTGCATTGCAGTAATCAGAGTATGTAGGCCCCTGGTCCTTAATAGGCGGCCCGCAGGCCAAATTTGGCCCGCGAAGAAAATCATTCTTCCACACGAGAAAAAATATAAATTATACAAAAAATATTTAAAGAAACTGAAAGTAATAACCATTCGATG
>NW_022736713.1:0-523 GCF_011630105.1 Anneissia japonica | reverse complement strand
CAGAGGATAGAGAAAGATTACAGAGAAATGTAATGTGATCAGATATAACAGGAGCTGCAATCTTAAGAAGTTTACTACTAATATTATCAACCCCAGTGGATTTATTCAAATCTATCTTATTTAATTCTTTCAGGACAAATTCTGATGATATTTCTTCAAAATAAAACATTCTTCCATCGAATGTCATTTAGATAATTCCTATCCATATTAGATAAAGTCTTAGAAAGTTCCAAGCCAATTTCACTAAAATAAGTATTAAATGCTTCTGCTATATCAGATGGCTTCGTTATCTCTCTATCGTTAACTTTAATTAAATTAGGTGTAGAAGATTTACCTTTACTAAAAGGTACCAAATGTTTTTAGACTATTCCACATCTTTTTATTGTTACCATTATGCCGGGTAATAAAGTCCTTATAAAACAGGTTTTTGGTCTTCCGACATAATTGAAGTAACTTTGTTTTTTAATTGTTTTGCTATTTTCCAATTTTCAGGATCTGTTGACCGTTTGGCCCTGGTCCTTGC
>NW_022736712.1:910-1701 GCF_011630105.1 Anneissia japonica | reverse complement strand
GGCGTCCTCCACGTCAGGTCCGTCATGACCGAGGAAGCGCTCGCAGTCACGATCGTACATAGTCCAAGCGTCGACGGTCGACTTCGAAGCGCCGTGTCCTACCTGGCCGTCTGTCACTAGAACGTCAGGGCACTGACCGATTACAACCTGGCAGCAGTCAGAAACTCTGCCGTGAACTTCATCGTGAGCGGTCCCAGGTACGAGCGAAAGAATCCGGACGTCGACTACGAAGAGGACGAAGATCGCGTGACGGGTGCGGCTGTAGAAAATCTCGTCCACGCGAGAACGATCGGAGTTCCGCGAGCGGCTTCCCTACTTAGCGATGCGCGAAAGGCCGCCGCCGTGGACAAGGAACAGAAGCTGCTCGCCGACCTTGCGCTTTGCCGGAGGGAGAAGGAGAATCTGAGGAGCAGCTTGGCAGCTCGGAGGCACGGAGGAATGCACGGTCTTCCCGACGTCGCCACGGAGGACGTGGGAGACGAGAGGAGCATGCTGGCGTGCGAGTTTAACGCGAAGTCTTACTCCGGAGTCGAACAGGCGACCCACGCGCTCGACGTACTCGTCAGAAACGTCCTGCTCGGTTCCGTCCCCGCCGACGTCGCAAACACGCATTCGGCGACTTCCTCGACCGCGATATCGGCCAAGACTCTACACCAAGTCGTAGACGCGTGTTCGAAATCCTGGCAGGAATTCCTGACGACCGTGGTACTCGCGCAGTGGACGAAGGAGACTGGCATACCGTTGAAACCCTGGGTCAAGAGAGGAATTCAAGATCTGGAGACGATGATGCC
>NW_022736712.1:0-761 GCF_011630105.1 Anneissia japonica | reverse complement strand
ATGTGTACGAGGCCGGTGTAGATTCGACTTTTCTGGACTTAGAAAAATTTTCGAAGAGTCTGGACTTAGAAAAAATTTGAAAAGTCTGGACTTAGAAGAATTTTCGACTTTTCTGGACTTAGAAAAAAATTTGAATAGTCTGGACATAGAAAAATTTTCGACTTTTCTGGACTTAAAGTCTGGACTTAAAAAAAACGCGGACGTGGAGTAGACGGACGTGGAGTACACGGACGGACGTCGAGTACACGGACGAATGTCGAGTACAAACTCGCGTCCGCGACTCGCCGACCGACCTAGAGTACGCGGACGTGAAGTAGACGGACGTGGAGTAGACGGACGGAAGTCGAGTACACACTCGCGTCTTCGATCCACTGACCGACCTCCAGTACGCGGACGTCGAGTACGCAGACGTGGAGGAGACGGACGGATGTCTAGTACACACTCGCGTCCGCGACCCGCCGACCGACCTCGAGGACGCGGCCGTCGAGTAGACGGTCGTTGAGTACACAGACGGACGTGGAGTACGCGGACGTGGAGTACGCGGACGGATGTCGAGTACACCGACGTGTCCTCGACTCGACTACCGTCGTCGCGTGCGCCGTTTCAAATTTCATTTCTCTATTTCAAATTTGGAAAAATTTTCTTAAACTTGAAATAATTTTAGTCCGCGACCCGACGACAGATCTCGAATACGCAGACGTGGAGTACACGGACGTGGAGTACACGGACGGACTTCAAGTAGACGGACGTGGAGTAGACGG
>NW_022736711.1:0-1013 GCF_011630105.1 Anneissia japonica | reverse complement strand
GACCTGACCTCAGGTCCTCTTCAGCATGACTCAGTCATGCTGAAGAGGACCTGCGGTCAGGTCGAAATATTCATGTTGTAATAAAATAGTGTTCTAAAGTCTACTCCGTTTCCTGTTTTTCTTTCTTCTTTATATATATATATACACAAATATTCATAATTTCTACAAGATTACATGATTTACTTCAGAATATGATGACTATGTTTACAATCTTTTATCGATGTTTTATATAAACCTTCAAATGACATCCATTAAAATATTGCTTCTTTCTGTACACAGTGGAGGCCGACAGGATTAACTTAAAGAAATATTGTGATAAACCATTGACAAATGGATATACAGAACCAGAGGATGATAACATTGATAAATGTAATATTCAGGATGAAAGTGATTTGTGTGTAACTTGCTGCGATGAAAATTGCTTTAAGACCACTAGTGACAGTCAACGGACTACTTCCAATATACCGTTAATCGTAATATTAGGATGTTTATTTAATCTCAAGATATGCAGGTAAAAATAATTTCTACACACTTGGTTTCACTATGTTAATTATCACAAATGGCAACTCGCGATCACATCTCTTTGTATTATCTGATGTTAACTTGTTGAAATCGCCAGACTTGTTTGAAAAAGTTTACCACTTTATCGTGGAAACTACGCTAAGAAATGTGCAGAAAAAAAAAACGAAAGAGAATCGCTGAGATTTGCAAGATCGATGACGTTGAATTCTGGACTGCTGGATTTTTTTAAGAGTTGGAAAAGCTGCAGGAAGAAGTGGTTATCATAATAACAAAGGTGATTCTACTTTAGTTTTGAGATACATTTAAAATACAGTATACCGTGTCTTAAAAGAGGTCGTTGTATCTAATTGAAGAATACATAAAAATAAGCGAATTTACACAAAAGAAGCAATAGCCTACTACTAACCTGGGTGATCATCCAGTTCTAGTCTTTCAGAAAAAAGTGACTTTCTCCATATCTTAAACGACTAATTACTTGGGTTAGATATGTA
>NW_022736710.1:0-641 GCF_011630105.1 Anneissia japonica | reverse complement strand
AACAAAATTAAATTACATTTATAATAACAAATTATTATTATATAATTGAATATATTATAATTTTTAAAATTAACTCTAGTAATTTGGGAATTTTCAGTGTGTGTTATAAAGGCTTGAAAAGAGTTGAAATTTCTTTGTTTCAATACAAATATTTGTTGATCAAGTCAATTGCTTATAATTACAATATCTTAACACCTCTATAATACTTTGCGCCCACGGTGCTTGCACAATTCCAGAGTACTATCCATCATAGTTTCATTCATTGCTTTTTTTCCTTTATTCAGTATTTATAACAGCTACATCTACATTATTATATTATATTATCTTCTACTTCAATACTCGTCAAAGCCTGTGCAACATTTTCCAACATATCATTAATTTATTTTTCCTATTGAAATAACAGATTCATACAATTTCAGTATATTCTGCGCTTTTTTAGCTCAATTTGACCTTTTATGTTATCCGTGTTTGGGATTGTGCCAAGTGCATATTAGCCAGCTCAACATTTTCTTGGAACTGTGTTTCCATTAGATATTAGTTGACGTCAGCGTCATAGGCTGCCATGCCAGATGCTGTTGTGTCTGTTGCATTTTATATCTCTGAATGGTACATGTACAGTACCCTGAAATATGCACATGATA
>NW_022736709.1:0-3855 GCF_011630105.1 Anneissia japonica | reverse complement strand
TGGAGGCGGTATGACTTATGAATATGAAATTAAATTTTCTCTCAATGTGAGGTAATATATGTCCGTGTACGTTGGAATAACAGGAAGTCTTTCCTTCCTGTTATTCCAACGTTCACTAACCGCAAAATGCTCTACTATCAACACAAGTACATGCCGATCTTAAACTCTTATATAGGGTGATGTATGCAAATTAAGGCTTCAGCTAGGGACATCATTGTGATTGGCTAGATAAGCATATGCGCGTCTGTAAAAGCTTAGGAATTGTTCTTTCCGCCAAAACCTATTGCGGACGTAATATTTCCAAGTCTGCTGTGCAGCAAAGTAAATTTCAGCGGACTGATTTTTGCTTATGTGGATTACATTTGGCAAGTAATTATGAGGCCAAAATCAGTCCGTTGGACCGATTTTTGCCCCGGACCAAATTTTTCCTGACAGGCCTACTTACCAGCCTTAATGTGGATAGAAAATGCTTCCACATTATGACTATTCTGTTGCAACTATTATGTGGGTTTAATGGTTCAATTTATATAAAATTTTTTGGCCAACAGTGTGTCATTTTAATTTTACGCTTGTGTCTACTGTGTGGACTGCATCATGAAATAAGTTTGTCTATGTTTACTTTTTGCTTTTGAATACAGAGAAATATAATTTCATTTCGTAGTAAGTCCAAAAATACTTATACTTGTTTAGCATCGCCACCCACCCCACTTTTTTCTCAACCCTTAAAACGAAGAATAAATCAACGAGGCATGCAGGCTACCTCAATTTTGTTAATTTAAAACAACACGGTCCAAGAAATGCTAACCAGAATCATAACCATAACCTGGAAAACAATTCTGGATTAGAAGAGACAATTGAACCAGCAGCAATGCGGAACAGTGATGAATGGAGGATCCATGCTAGGGCTCGGCTCTCTATAAATACGGTACATAAAGTGAAGTATAAGGAGACTAGAGCACAATGCCAAGGTAGGCCTTCCTACGGTAGAGTGTAGCAGTTAGGGGCTATTGCGATAAATTTCTGTTGATTATAAATATTCATAACCGAACTCAGTATAGCGTGACAGCTAATGAGTTCACATTATGCATGAGACGAGGAATAAGAGACCACCAAATAAAACGCCGCACATGTATGGGCGGCCATTATGGTCAAACTAGAAAACAACAAACAAAGGACAAACTCAACAAAGTACAAACTCAACAAAGAACAAACTCAACAAACAAAGGACACACTTAACAAATAAAGGACAAACTCAAAAAAAAAAAAAAAAAAAAAATAATTCCCATCCAACAAACTACAACCAACCATTAGCATACACCACCAGCGAGCAAAGAATAATTTCCCATTTAGACATTCTCTTCCAACAAATTAATACTCGTCATGAACAGACAGATTCATCATGCAAGTTTCACAGCCGCCACAGGCCAGCCAAGTACAGTTTGCCATTTGGAATCTCGCCCAACAAACTAAAAAACCGGCCATCAAAGAACTCGGCCACAACGTTGAAAGGCAGCAACATTAGAGCATTGCATTAGTAATTCGAATCGCATTATCTTACTTGAAACCCTGGTATATAAGTAGTATTACCACCATGCTCAACGATAATTAATTAGTAAGTATAATCATGATATGCACATCATATTTGCAATAGGCATATTAATTTGAATAGGTCAATGAATCTGGTTGCAGTTTTAAAAGTCGTTAATCCCGGTGTTGAGGGCGACTCAAAACAGGGAAAGCTAATATGTATTAATATTTTTTCTTAGGTATTTGGGGACGTACTGAGTATGTGGTATGATCAAAGCAGGGCAAAACATCACTCCTGTGATATTTTCCTGACGCAAACTTATATCGATATAGGATATTAATCACTGGCAAAAACAAACTTAGAACAACATTCCCATTACTCTACAGTATAACGGTATAAAATATAGTTTAAAATTCAGAAATGCGAAAGCCCATTTCCCGGCAATTATTGGATCCACTTTTGGTACAGTGGCTAATTTAATTGTGTAGGATACAATGTACCTCCAATTTGAGACCCCTCTAATTCGGGACCACTTTTTCAGAGAGCCAAATAACAATCTTCAATATTTTACACAAAGCTAGAAGTGTATGCCTATAAAGAAAAAAAGTGTCTGTTTTTAGTTCAACATACTAATGTTAATCGTAGGTAGGCTTTATACAATTTCTTAGATGCATCATGTGCACAACCAAATAAAATCGGCTCGGCTCTCTCTCGCTGCACAATCCTCTCGACCTCCCAACTCAGTGCACAGATTCTGGATAAAGATCTAATCTGCAAAATTTGGATTAAACGCCTGCTAGTGAACTTAAATATCAATTGTGCAGTTTTTATTTATTTATTTTTTATTTAAAACATCTTTAGGCAGGATAACATATAGAGGCGAGATCTTACCGCTGTTTTACAATATGGTCCTGCAAACACATAGTAGGCCTACAATAACAACACAAAAAGTAACCATCACAGTACAATAAAATAAACAATATTTGGTGGAAAACTATCCCCGCCGGACACCAACTCGGTACTTCTGAGTCAAGGTTTCGGGGCCAGAACGGCTCAAGTTTAAGCCGGCTCAAGGTTAAATGTTACTTGTCCGTCTTCTAAACGTATGTACCTTAATCTTTTGTTCCTGTTTAAATGTGTGAATTCGTTTGATTGTAACCGTATCTCCTATTTCTTATTTAAAGTTCCTGGTCGTCGTCTTCGTCAACGTGATTTATTTTCTGTTCAGTTTTGTCGTGTTAATGTCTGTAAAAATGGTTTTATTTCACGATTATCTAGTTTGTATAATGATTTTGTTACAAAATGTCCTGAAGTTGATATATTTTCTAATTCTTTAAATATGTTTAAATATCACCTTAATAATTATATTTCTCATTAGTGCTGTATGTTTTTAGTGTAATTTGTAAATTTTTAAAGTGTTATTTAAACGTTATTTTAATTTTTACATATTTATTGTAAATATAGCAATTATAATTATAATTATATAATTATAGAAATAATAATAATATGAATAATAATAATAATAATACTTAACTTTTTATATCTTGTGATTTTATTGTATTGATTATATTTTTGCTGTTTATTACAATTTTCGCCTGTAAGTAGGAACGAAGAGTTCCTGTTGGACGATTGAAATAAAATAAAAAAAAATAAATAGAAGCTTAACTACAACTTAACTAAAATATGGTAAAAACTATCCCCCGCCGGACAACACCACGGTATTTCTGAGTCAAGGTTTCGGGGCCGGGATTATAAGATAGGACAAATACTGTACAATTACTTAAATAGATAAAAATGGTAGAAACTATCCCCCGCCCATCTGTTGATATAGACGTATTAAAACTCGTAAAGAAATGTATGGTATTTCATCGTCGTTGGCGAATATACGTAATCCTTTTAACCCACGGATTGTAGGATATATATACGTATTGTTTGTGAACAAAACGTTGTATTATTTGCGATACCAGGTTGATCTGTTGATGTAGGTGTACTTGAAACATCCGCGACTGACGAAATTTTCAAACTACGAATCTTTATTTATTTCGTTGTAATTTTATTTATATCTAGATTAAATACAATATAAACATTCAACAAAATACAGGTCTGAGAATGCTCAAAATGTGATTGTAGTTATTCTTTCAAATATCACTTTAAAAATTACATATAATACCTTACAGTTGTGAAAAAAAAAATTAAATAATACAATTATAGAAAAGTAATTAAAAACAATATTAAATAAATAAAATAAGTGCAAAACAATTTAACTCAGGAATAATATTATATTTTTAAAAATAACTGAAAACAACAATAGAATACACACACATAGG
>NW_022736708.1:0-525 GCF_011630105.1 Anneissia japonica | reverse complement strand
CGCGTAAAATTAGATTTCATAATTCAGTGATATAATAGTAAACAAAATACTACATTGTTGTCTTAGGCTAATGACTTTTTTAGTTAAAGCATAGTGTTTGTTATTTTTTTGTTTTTAATTAATTTTTTTAAATTTTAATTGGATTGGATAAACCTACTTTCATTAATATATTTAACTAAGTAATTAACACAGCTTGAATAACTGTATGCATGTGTACCTGTACAGTAGTGTGCTGAATTTGTGATGTGAAGCCTGAGAGTCACCTTAACATTATTTAAACTTGCACAAAACACCTCATTTAAACTTATCACAGAACAAAAATTTCAAAATACATCAACTTCTTCATGTGATGGAATTTGGTGCTATTATATAATCGTTTGTTTTATTTACATGATAATTCACTTAACATATTTATATTATATTTTACAGTATTTTCAAGCCTTGAAACTTGTTTAACAATATTTAAATCTATCCTGAACAACTTTGTTTCCTGACTTCATCTGAACTGGATCAAAAAGTACTAAG
>NW_022736707.1:0-2449 GCF_011630105.1 Anneissia japonica | reverse complement strand
AGTAGTATGCAAAACTCATGCTTTTTTATAATTTGACAATTATTATAGTCAACTTTACCTTCAGTTGTTGGCCGTTGGGTATCACCAGAAGTCGTAGATATGGTTGTGAGAGCTACAAAGTACAAATTATTTTCTTTTTTAAATAAGTAATGGTTTTTTGTTTTCTCAGTTTAAAATATCGAAAAGGAGAAAATCCATATACAAAATTTCAATTGAAATGGGATACAAGTTGTACACCAATAATTTTGATTGTAGTAACGTTGGGTAGTTTAAATATGTTGCTGTTGTATAATTTGATAATTATTATAGTCAACTTTACCTTCAGTCGTTGCCCGTTTGGTATCACCAGAAGTTGTAGATATGGTTGTGAGAGCTACAAAGTACAAATTATTTTCTTTTTTAAATAAGTAATGTTTTGTGTATTGCTTAATTTATCAAAAACAAAAATATAAAAATCCATATATAGTAGCATAAAATTTCAATTGAAACGGAAGACAAGGCATGTACCAATAATTATTATTGTAGTAAAATACTTTAGATTAGACATGTTCTTGTTTTGAGGTCTTTTAAGTGCTATATTTTTACTGGGAACAAACCACACTAGTTCTGGTAGTATTGAAAACTCATGCTTTTTAATAATTTGACAGTTACTATAGTCAACTTTACCTTCAGTCGTTGGACGTTGGGTTGTGAGAGCTACAAAGTACAAATTATTTTCTTTTTTAAATAAGTAATGTTTTGTGTTTTCTCAGTTTAAATTATCGAAAAAGGGAAAAATCCATATACAAAATTTCAATTGAAATGGGATACAAGTTGTGCACCAATAATTTTGATTGTAGTAACGTTTGGTAGTTTAAATATGTTGCTGTTGTATAATTTAACAATTATTATAATCAACTTTACCTTCAGTCGTTGGCCATTTGGTATCACCAGAAGTTGTAGATATGGTTGTGAGAGCTACAAAGTACAAATTATTTACTTTTTTAAATAAGTAATGTTTTGCGTTTTCTGAGTTTAAATTATCGAAAAGGAAAAAATCCATATAGAAAATTTCAATTGAAATGGGATACAAGTTGTGCACCAATAATTTTGATTGTAGTAACGTTTGGTAGTTTAAATATGTTGCTGTTGTATAATTTGACAATTATTATATTCAAATGTACCTTCAGTTGTTGGCCGCTTGGTATCTCCGGAAGTCGTAGATATTGTTGTGAGAGCTACAAAGTACAAATTCTTTTTTTTAAATCAGTATGTTATATGTATCACTTAATTTATCAAAAACAAAGTTATAAAAATCCATATATAGTAGCATAAAATTTCAATTGAAACGGAATACAAGGCATGTACCAATAATTATTATTGTAGTAAAATACTTTAGATTAGACATGTTCTTGTTTTGAGGTCTTTTAAGTGCATTATTTTTACTGGGACTAAACCACACTAGTTCTAGTAGTATTGAAAACTCATGCTTTTTTATAATTTGACAGTTACTATAGTCAACTTTACCTTCAGTCGTTGGACGTTGGGTGTTACCAGAAGTTGTAGAAATGGTTGTGAGAGCTACAAAGTACAAATTATTTTCTTTTTTAAATAAGTAATGGTTTTGTGTTTTCTTAGTTTAAATTATCAAAAAGGAAAAAATCCATATATACAAAATTTCAATTGAAATGGGATACAAGTTGTGCACCAATAATTTTGATTGTAGTAACATTGGGTAGTTTAAATATGTTGCTGTTGTATAATTTGATAATTATTATAGTCAACTTTACCTTCAGTAGTTGTCCGTTTGGTATCACCAGAAGTTGTAGATATGGTTGTGAGAGCTACAAAGTACAAATTATTTTCTTTTTTAAATAAGTAATGTTTTGTGTATTGCTTAATTTATCAAAAACAAAAATATAAAAATCCATATATAGTAGCATAAAATTTCATTTGAAAGGGAATACAAGGAATGTACCAATAATTATTATTGTTGTAAAATATTTTAGTTTAGATATGTTCAGGTTGTGAGGACTTTTAAGTGCATTATTTTCACTGGGACCAAACAACACTGGTACTAGTAGTAGGCAAAACTCATTTGTTTTATAATTTGACAGTTATTATAGTCAACTTTACCTTCAGTCGTTGGCCGTTGGGTATCACCAGAAGTTGTTGATATGGTTGTGAGAGCTACAAAGTACAAATTATTTTCTTTTTTAAATATGTAATGTTTTGTGTTTTCTCAGTTTAAATTATCAAAAAGGAAGAAATCCATATACAAAATTTGAATTGAAACGGGATACAAGTTGTGCACCAATAATTTTGATTGTAGTAACGTTTGGTAGTTTAAATATGTTGCTGTTGTATAATTTGATAATTATTATAGTCAATTTTACCTTCAGTCATTGTCCGTTTGGTATCACCAGAAGTTGTAGATATGGTTGTGAGAGCTACAAAGTACAAATTATTT
>NW_022736706.1:0-6453 GCF_011630105.1 Anneissia japonica | reverse complement strand
TATGAAACAGAGTATATGTATGCTCAGTGATTTTATGTTCTTTAATTTGCGTTTGACTTTTGTGGGAAATACAGCTCATATTCTATTTGTACTGTACAATAAAAATTTAAAATAATTAAATATATGAGAAACAAACACTTTTGCAGATATATTTTGTTGAATTTTCTTTATGTGTATACTACTCTATACCATATTTTTGATTGTTAAAATATCCTGTATTGGGGTTTCTCGCTTGAGATGAAGAAGGAGGTAGGGCCTACTCAAAAAGAAATTTCTTACATCAATTATTCTTGCAAGGAGATCTTCGGCAGTTGCTTCTCCACCACAATTTGAGATCGGCTCAGGATGCCAAACAGCTGTTGTCAGTCCGTCACCAATGCAAGTATTATTTGCCACTGGCTGGCCATCTGAATATTTAGAAATTACTTAATAACAATTAGGACACAGTAATTTGCAATTTATAATATGGAACTAGATGATAATCTAGACCACTTGCACTGTTTACATTCTTACATTTAAGGATTTAGCAATGTTACAGCTAACAATTTTATATGGTTATGATAGTGGCTGTGTATGCTACATGTATAGCATATTATATGCTCTTTAAAAGCAAAGTCCAAAAAGAAGAAGAAAAAAAACAAACTAAGAAAGCCTTAAAAATTACAAGAAACCGTAGAAGAGATAAAGAGAAGGCAGCCGAAGGAACAGTGTCGCCGTTCAGTTCTCCAGCATGTTGAGGCACTAGATAAGGGGAAGAATGCATATGCAAATAGACTGAACAGAGCAGAACAGTTTGGTCTTAAGCCTCCTCTCACATAATAGTTTAATAAGAGACTGTTGTCTCTAAGTAATTGGTGTTAGTGGTGTTTATTGATATGTTATTACATATTTGTTTGGGGTGTTACAAAAAAAAAATCATAAAGCTAATACAAAAAATTGATATTTTTTATCTTACAATATTTTCTTGTTTCATCACATTCTTCTTTTGAATCAACAGTTTCTCCTACAAATGTGTCAGGAAATGTGTAACCCATTATAGTCTGTTCAAAACACATTTCTGTGAAGATAAATATCATGGGACAATTTAAGAAAAATAATACAACACTAAAACAATGATGACAATAATTATGATAACAACAATGAAGATGATGATGATGATAATAATAATAACAATGAGGGATAATTCACCTGCTGTATTTATGATGATGCGATCAGGGTTGAGAAATCCATTTGAATTATTTCCAGCCTCCATCAGTGCTGCCAACAAGATATCAATGTATTCCTTTGGCAATCTGTTTAAGTTGTAAACATAAAAGTTTGTGTCTGCAACCACACTACCTTCTCTTAAATCCAGTACTTGCACATATGGATCACTGGGCAAAGACTCGCCATCCAACTAAGAGAAAGGTTATAACATTACTGTTCTATTCAAATTACTACTTAATTATATAACAATTTCCACATACAGTACTGTACTAATACGAGTAAGGACAAAATGTTTGTTACAATTTACCATCCAGACGCCTGCACAAATCTGAAAAAAATACATCATACAGCACCATCACTTTACGCGTATTACTATTAAGGGCATGTTTGAGTTCCTATTTATGTCAATAATAATTTTACACAAATCTACAAAATATTGAACGAACAGTTCGATATTCAATAGCAACACACGTGGGAACAGTATACCACAAGGGAAGCTATATAGAGTAATTTGCATTAGGCTCTGTGTATGCGTATTATTTTTACAATTACTATTATTATTATTATTACTACTACTACTATTACTGTTGTAATGAAACTGGTCCTTGTACGGACGACCACGAGTTCGGCCAGAGCTGTTGGCCCTGGATATTCGCAAGTAACATATAAACAAAATCTGGGGCGGATGCAGAGGGGGTGGAGGGTACAGTCGCACCCCCTAAATTGTATTAATAAAAATAGTTGTTGTATTGTATTGTTGTAAGTTATGAGAGTGCAATTTCTGGGCACCTAGAGGCCTCTTTGCACCGTTCGCCAATATAAAGTGACAGCAGTGACTGGTAGTCTGGCAAATTCCAACTCTTGCTGCTCCTAAACTTTAGAATGATTTGCCACAATCTGTTCGTGAATTTCCATCAGTGGATATTTTCAAAATGAGCCTTAAGTACCTTTTCCACTCCATTTAATATTTTTCTATTGTCTTTTTCTTCTATTCTTTCTTTTCCGTTTTCTACTTGTATACTTTTTCTACCTTTGTTCCCTTAGTTTCTTGTTTGTTTCTTTTTTCCTGAGCACTCCCTCAAATTGGCGCACTGAGACTTCGTATAATGCGCCTTATAAGTCAGAGATTGGAATTTTAAGACAGGTAAAATCCAAAACCGGTACCATACCCCTACAGATCGGCCGCTTAATGAGACTAGAAAAGATATAATGATCCAGTCGTCTTAGAAAAATATCTATCAGAAATCCTACCCTCTTGTAACTGTACTCAACCTATGTAGTTAATTTGCATATCTTACCCAAAACAACAACAAGGCATTGGAGGGCCAGTCTAATTGGTTATACTAGGTTTGGGCTGATCTACTGGGTTGGTCCATTTCACTGACCTTGGTGAACCTGTTGAAATCCCGATTCTGTTACAATACTACTACTATTACCACCACCACCACTACTACTGCTGCTGCCACTGCTACAGCTACTACTACTACTGCTGCTGCTACTACTGCTACCTCTACTACTACTACTACTGCTACCGCTACTATTACTACTACCGCTACCACTACCACTACTATCACTACCACCATTATCACTATCACCGCTGCTGCTGCCACTGCCACCGCCGCCACCACCACTAATAATAATAATAATAATACAGTAGAACCCCTCCTTTAAGACACCCCTATTCAGGGGACACCCCCATTAACGGGACACTGTTCTGTTAAACGAGGGGGTGATATATCTTTTAACACTGCGGCCAACCCCTATTGAGCAGACACCCCTGTTAAACTAGATGGGGACGCTTTCTGAGTGTGCCAAATGGTCAAATAACACCTACTAAGGGGACACTTAATTTTTTTCTATTGTATCACAACAAATAAGGAAAATTCGCTCAACTTCATATATTGACACATTTTGAGCAACTTATTATGAAACTTTTATCAACTTTCTAACTATTACTGCCTTTCTACTGCTGTTTTAAGGACAAGCTTTTGTTAGACTACTATACGTAATAATAATAATAATAATATAATAATAATAATAATAATAACAATAATAATAATAATAATAATAATAATAATAATAATAATAATAATAATAATAATAATTATTATTATTATTATTATTATTATTATTTAACTGAAATTAAAGTGCAAAAAAATTTTCAATCAAGTGAAACAATCTGTATTTGTTTGGTAGTAGTGTGGTGTGTTTAAGTATTTTCATGGTTTGTTGTTTTGCTGGTATTTATTAAAGTGGTGTTCTGTTCTCTCCTCTTATTGATTTGATTGAATTTTGCATTTTGAGAATTTGTCAAATTTTTTTCTTGGTTTCTATTTTAATTATTCCTAAATACGTTAATGTAGGCCTACTACTTTACTTCTCTGTTCCGGAGTTTGTCTGAATTAATTGAAATTAATTTAAATTTGAGCATAAACCAGAAGTTTCTCCCAAATCCTTAGAGTGAATATCGGTAAGGCATACTGGATGTGTTTTAAATCAGTCTTGTCAATTTTCACCCTTAACCACTTGTATTTCTTTTTCTTCGTTTTTCGTGCACTTTTATATGATTCTAATTTTGGGAACATATAAAACTATTGTTGTTTAAATAGAGTTCTGCTAATTTCGTATTATAAATGAATTGTATTTGCATTGAAAATTATTGTTATAAATTAGTTCTAATTCTACTGTAACTAATTATATCAATAAAAATAAAATTATAAAGAATTGTATGTCATTGTTATATAAAAACATACCAAAACCCCTTTTAAGGGGACAATTTCATGTTTTTGATTAGTGTCCCCTAATAAGGGTACCCTATTCAGGGGACACCCTATTAAGGGGACACTTTTTTGGTCATGAAGGTGTCCCCTTAACTCTACTGTAATAATAATAATAAAAACAATTATTATTATTATTATTGTTGTTGTTGTTATATTTATTGTTGCTATTATTATACAAAGACGCATGCTCACTATATAGAATATATAAAATGTTAAAGTCAAGTGACGAATTAGGAATGCATCATCATTTTAATGAATTGTGTAATCCAGTTTTTGTTATATTCTTCTAGTTACAATCCCTGTAAAGAGGATTATTGACTTGGAGTTGTCTTTATTTAAAATGTTTTTCTTTCATTTGCAAAGATCCCCTGGAGTGATGTGTCTCAGCTTAAGAAAAAATAGTGGAAACAATGTAGCTCAGTGTAGCTACTGTGTGATTAAAATTCAAGAATAAATTTTCCGTTTTTTTTAACAATACAAAATATTTGAAATTAGAAATATTGGTTCGGCCCTTGGGGACTTGCGGCAGCCACAGTGCTAGCGACAGTAGCGACATATAACGCATACATTCTCCCTTATCTTGCCCAACGCTCATGCGAGGGTTACTGAACTGCAATTAACCCGACTTGTAGTATCTTTCCCATGTCAATTCTATATTTGCTAACTACAATCAGGAAGGCAATCACAGGTTTAAATAGATGAAAACCATAGCGAACTTACAAATTCAGTGATATTGGAAGAAATCGCTTGGAAGTCTGAACTGGAAGGATTTTGCAGACTTTTAGTAAACAACAATTTTGAGAACGCTAGAGTAACTGGAAAAGTTGAAACTCCTGAAATGAAAGAAAATCAACCGGAAAAGAGTAGTGAATGGCATTATAAGTAAAAATATTTTGGTATTAACAAAATGAACTCCAATTGCAATGTTGGTTGAATTTGAAACCAAACATAAAATAAATAAATAATATAACAGGTACATGGCCAATTTGGACTGTCTTACCAATAACAGTCACAGCGGCACTCAACGAGTGGACGAAAACATTTTGGTGAGGACCGTTGCCAGATCCACTGCACCTGTAGTAACCTAGTGCACTTATGGTCAACTGTAGAGATAGCTCTTCTCTGTTCATGGAATTAGCAAGAGGGGTGCCATCTTTGAACCACTGCCAATCAGTGGAATATTCAATCTTACAGTAAAGAATGACTTGAGTGTTGAGACCTCCTCTCTTTGAGGTTGGATGCCTTGATACCTCGGGTAGGTCTATGAAAATCAATCAAATAAGATGAGTCAATCACAATAAAGTCATTTTTCAATAGTGCAAGTGTTGCTTGAGCATTATGAATCCAAGATATATATAAAATCCAATATAAGATATTAATAAGCAATTGGCATAGTTGCATATCAAACAGTAATGAAAACTATTATATGAAGGTTAGATTAATTCAAAAAGTCCTGCAAGCCCCGAAGGATTTTTATAATCAAGCTGTTGTAGTAGTCATCAGTTGCAATTGTGATATGACCAGTACATCTGTGCACGTATGTGAATTTAGCTATGCGCTAACACTAGAGCTTATGGTATGTAGTACAGTACGATACATAATTATTTGATTGCATTTAAAGTAGTTGTTCAGAGCTTAGAATTTTGATAAATTGCTAGTGCATGGGTTATTACATGTGCTAGAAAGATGAAGGATTGAATAAAACAAACTGATAAAAACACGCTATATCGTCATTGTGAACTGTATATGCCCAGTACGGATTCCTATTTTTAGATATTTTCATCAATTTTGACGATTTTTAGCTCAATTGTACTAGAATTTGCTAAATATGCTTGTTTTGCTAGATTTTTTGCCGAAATTGGTTAAATCGTTGTATTTACACGACTTCTATGCTCTTGTATAACTTTTATAAAAATATAAACAAGCATACCTTTGGCAAAATTAGACCATTTTCTATATTACAAAGGATTGGTCTAATTTTAATTTTTGATGACGAACGATTTTTTTATGGATTTATTATTAAATTTTATTCTGGAGCTAACTTAAATTACTTTTTGCAGTTTTTCATCTTTTTCATGTTGTGAAATTTTAAACGTCATCAGAGTAGCATTTTGTGGTACTGTATTTAAAAAACTCTATAAAACAGCCGTTTTAATTTTTAAAACCCATGCAGATCGATTATGGATGCACAGTAGTATACCAATTGAATTTCCAATTTAAATAGTTTGTTTTGTTTGTAAACAAATTTATCTTACATTAGTATGCCATGTTTTTAAATTAAATTAATTTCTTTTCTATTTTAAAGCAAATGTTGCTAAATTTGTATTCTGGTTGTTAGCTTTTTTGGTAATTTTTCTTTTGAAAGTTCGCATTTAAGGACGCAATGTAGTAGGACAAACTATTCAGAAAGCATATTTGTTATGCTTTATATCGACGTTACAAGTTCAGTTATGAATTCCAAATTTCA
>NW_022736705.1:0-817 GCF_011630105.1 Anneissia japonica | reverse complement strand
ATTTTAAAGTTTTAATTATTTAAATGTTTACTGCTTTTATATTTTATTATTATTATTATTATTATCATTATTATTATCACTATTATTATTATTAATGTTGTTCTTCTTTAGAGTTTTCTACTTCTATGACAATTTAGCCTCATTTTCACCGTATTTATCGTTGTACACTTTCATGTTTATAATTGGTTTTATGTAGTGCCACATTGGAATTAAGTTTTACTTCTTAAATAAAATTTTCATAGAACATCCTTGCATCACCTTTTATTGTAATATTTTTTTGTCCTGCCTTGTGCAAATTTTATCTGATGAGAAATAAACTGAACTGATGATATACCAAGATAAATATATAATCATAATGGTCTGTTAATTTTATTTGAGTTGTACTTTCTAATGTTGTTATATTATGAGCAGTTAAAATAAAACCATCAAACCGAGGTAAATTCGAGTTAATAGCATCTTAAATTTCATTAATAAGGTGCTAAATCATGAAGGGGTTTATACATGGCTGAGTGTATCTATAATCATGGAGGTATACCTCCATGCTATAATGGTGTTTTCTCATGTAGGCCTATGCCCATCAACCACGGATGCTGACATGAACCGGTTATATTTAATGAGATTACCTGTGGGTATAGAATGTATTAAATGTTTTTTTTTAATGTATTTTTTTTTAAATAGTTTTTTCATGTATTATCACGCAACTGCCAAAAAAACCATATTTGGCAGCGAAGGCACGCTACCAATAAACAATTATTTAAAGTTAATAATAGAGTTATACTAAATAACTTCTAATGACGAATTATTGTCTTCAGTTGTC
>NW_022736704.1:0-536 GCF_011630105.1 Anneissia japonica | reverse complement strand
ATCAATATTTAAATCTTACATTAAATTAATAATTATTGTACGATGAAATATACAAAGAAAAAAAAGGGGAAATAAAAGGCACATCATACATACTACAGTACTATATTACAGTTTAGGATATTGCTTACAAATTTTAAATTTAAAAAAATCTTGATATTCAATAACTGTATGTACTTTAAATCAAGGAATATGCACATTATTTAAATTTCAATTCAATATTTTATTGGTGATCTGATAGAATCTTTAATATTTGTTTCTTAGGTATGCTTTATGTAATACGAGAGCCACTTGATAATTCCAATCTTCGGGCAGTGTATATACTGTTTGCATTGCTGTTTACCTGGATATTGAATACATTTTTTTTATCAGGGGGAGCCCTAATCTTACAAAATTAAACTCACAACCATAACCACTGATATAGTAGGCCTACATTTACTAATAACACAACCTAATAAATCAGCTAATTAATATCTAAAATTAATACAATTTTTCAAATACATTGTTCAATTTGTTATTAGTTATTATTAATGCAGGTT
>NW_022736703.1:0-695 GCF_011630105.1 Anneissia japonica | reverse complement strand
TTCCGGTAACTTAACAGGGGAGATAAAAAGGAAATTGAGAAAACGAAAATCTGATTTTACAATTACTGTAGTGCTAGGAAACTAAGTGTTTGTAAAACTAACTTTAGGATAACAATAAACCTTTTGTTGTCATCTGATGGTTCATAACCTTTGCTATGAGATGAAGACAACCATAAGAAAACAAGTAAACAGAATATTTAATGATCATAAAGCTAATGATAAGGCCTCTCTCTAAATGTGTTGCTTCTGGATTCCCCTATAGAAAATCAATTAGGTCCTCCTCTTCCTTCTGGATCCAATTAATTTTATATTGATTTATCTAAAAGGAAGTATTACCTACCACTACAGTGGTGGTGTATTATGGTGACAGTATTTTTGGTTGCTGCTACGGAATTAACTACCTCGTCCCTGCCCCAATCTCTTAACCTTTTCAAAAACCATCTACTGTAATACAACATCTTTTTTCAACTTTTTAATTCTTTTTCATAATAACAGCGCATTGAGACCTTTTTTTTTATGTGCTACAGCAAATTTATATACATTACATTGCCCCAATAGACATTGCATTGTCAAATTTCAAAAGAAAAAAGAAAATGCAAAACTTTTGACTTGCATGACAATTGGAATGCTAGAAGATGATGTTAAGCCTTCAATCATCCACAACATTCCAAAATCAAGAAACAAACTCTTGTTTA
>NW_022736702.1:0-840 GCF_011630105.1 Anneissia japonica | reverse complement strand
TTATTACAGAATTTGCACGCGTAAATCGCGGAGAACGCTATCTTGTGTTTATAAGATCTTTGACACGCACACACAACCATCGACGAAGCCTTGAGAGCGGGCTTCAAATTCACAATGAGGTTATTTTATTTGATTTTACTGTAACAATTTATGTGTCTACTTGGATTGGATGGGATTTTATTTCTAGTGAAATACTGTAACCCATAAAAGTTCCTAGATTTATTTCTAATGGGGTACTAATCTAGTTGTGAATAATGGCGATTTTTGTTTGCTCCCCAAACTTAGCCCTTTTTGTTACATTTAGGGTAAAACTGGATATCAGATTCTATAGTTCATAAACAATGTTTAAAACTACTGTAGTAACATAGACCTCGCTCTGCCCCTTGAATATGGTTGCGAAGGTCACACCACTACGCACCACATGCATTTTGTTGGAAAACGTCACTCAGGTGGTGCTCCTCTAGCTGGAGCATTAAGTTTGTATTCTCCTGTCATGGCATCGTCTGTCAGAGCCTAGAGATTTAAGAATCGCTGTTTAATCAAATTCATTGAACAAACGCCTTTGAATCAGCGATATTTCATATATGCCTCAGAAATATACATATAGGCCCTGGCAATATTATTGAACCCCACCCTCATTTTACCGATGCTCACAAGTAAATCAGTGGTAAGGGACATATATATAAAAAGTCATAAGAATGGAATCAAATTTATATTTAAAAAATATGTTGTTTTTTTGTGCCAGTAAAAATATTTGCAAGAAATCCTGAGCTTTTCAAGCGAAAAAATCTGGAAAAATGACCATTTGAAATAAAAAATATATGTTGATTGGAACAAACA
>NW_022736701.1:0-759 GCF_011630105.1 Anneissia japonica | reverse complement strand
TTTAATAATACAACAAAATCTATATCAATAGATTTAATATATAATAATAATAATAATAATAATAATAATAATAATAAACACAGTTCTTACATGTTTAACTTTGTGTATGAAAATCGAATTGAATTGTCGCAGTAGACAACTCTGTAGATTACTTTTGCCCAGCAACAGTTCACGTAGATTGCTATCCTATCTAATCACCCATCGCAATGTGAAAAACCACTCACTGGTAATGAATAATGTAACAAAGTTATTTAGCTCAGTTGGCTAAACTGGTGGTAGCCACTGGGTGTGCGCTGAACCAGGGTCCCCGGTTTTCCCATCGCTGCTCTTCTTGTATTTCAACTAGAGGGCTGAAATGCAAGTTAAGATAGTGCACCGTCGTTTCTTTAAGTTGTTGGTCCCATGTGCATTATGGTCCATGTGCACATTAAAGAACGCAGTAGGGGATTGTCACCAAGTGTACTGCCAAATCAACACCAGAAGGACCCCACAGAAAATAAGTCTTCTTCAGACTTGCATGGGTTGTCCTTTATGTTTACACCAAACATATCCAATCCAATCCACGCTCTGAAAGATTGACAGGGCCGGTCTCTTTAGCGACGTTTAGAGCGTTGTTGTCTATTTTTAGCCGCAGTTAGCAAGCTGTTGGTTATTTTTAGCAAGAATTTACAAGGTTTTAAAGTTTACGGTTTTTGGTATTTCTCGGACAGAAACCATCACCAAATCGTTAGAAATTTTTATTTTAAGATGGAAAATGTG
>NW_022736700.1:0-1312 GCF_011630105.1 Anneissia japonica | reverse complement strand
TTGGATAATATTCCAATTGGAAAGTGCCAAAATCCAATGGGATAAAATTGGATTTTGGCACTTTCAAATTGGAATTTTTCCAATTGAGCTAATAACATCCAATTGGAAACAAGTCCAATTGGAAACAAGTTCAATTGGAAAGTGCCAAAATCCAATGATGTATTTTCCAATTGGATCCAATTGGAAAGTGCCAAAATCCAATGATGTAATTTCCAATTGGAAAGTGCCAAAATCCAATGATGTATTTTCCAATTGGACCCAATATGATTTTTTCCAATTGGAATGAATTGGCCATTTTGGTAAGGGATAATGGACAGCGGCTCTGCTCAACAGGGCTCAATGGTAGGTTGAGCAAAGTTATTGTACATGTCTGGGTTTTTCTCTGGGAATGGGCCACGAACCCCCTGGATACATCCGTCCGATGAGCGATCCCTGCGATCCACGTGACTGTTCCAAAGAGGCTATTCTGCTTGTTGATTTATAATTTGTGACGGATAAACATTCTCACACCACTCACACCAACCATGCACCAACATACACTGCACATTCCAAACGAACAACTATTTTGCATAGCTTATGCAAAAATTATTCACAATGCCCTGTCCTTGTATATATTTCTCTTACAAAACAATTCATAAGAAATGGATAGAAGACACATACAAAAATATTAATTTAATTTGTGTGTTTTAATACAACGTTATGAAGGCCTATAATATTTGTATATCCAGAGAGTTGTTCTGTCCCAAACATCTAATACAATGAAAAGGTTGTTTAGAAAAAATAATTAGATATGAAATAAATAAATAACAATACGAAATATTAAGCATGATGAATAGAAAATAAATATATGCATGAATAAATAAAAAAGTACCCAACAAAATATGAAGAAAAAATAAAATTAGATATAAAATCAAATATAAAAACGAAGCATTTGTGAATTATTAACTTTATAGATACATTAAAATAATGTACATAAACAAATAAATAATGTTGATAGGAAATAGTAATTAACTATATAAAGGATGCAATGAACAAATTTATATTTATGTTATAAAATAAAAGCAAATTCAGCTGGCCTGTGTTTCCTGATAATATGGAGGGAAAATCCCTCTCTGTCCCAAAAATCAATATAATTCTACTTATTGATGTTGCTTTTAAAAGCAGCATACACTGAGTTAAAGAATGAGCAAAAAATACCCAATATATTTTCTATTTTAAATGACGAGATATAAAAGTATGTGAACAACATTAATGTTCCCTGATAATGTAAACATTAAAATGAAGGGAACTAATCCCTCTCCGACCAAAACAT
>NW_022736699.1:568-1117 GCF_011630105.1 Anneissia japonica | reverse complement strand
TATTTTGGAACTATGCACGCAGGACAGGGTCACACTTAGTAACTTTCTGAAAGACAGACTTTTTGTCAATCCCATAGATTCTTGAACAACAGACCACGGCACATACCATCACCTAGTATTTGTCTCAGAACCTTGACGTTATAAGAGTATGGATTCTCTTTGTCTTTGTCGGACCGAAAGTAGAGGTCCTTACAATCCTTTGTTCCGTAATAAAGTACCAGGACCGGCAGACCTGTGTCTTCTCCAATGAGGGTTGTTGACTTGTAGGATGACATTGTAACAGCTGCTTTTACTATATCCACATCTGCATCTCCTTCAGCTTGTATTACATGGCAGGCTTTCTGACGCAGGCGGGTTGCAATCAGATGGATAAGTGCCTGTTTGTTCATAACATTTGAGAGGAAATCTTTTTTTCCAACAAATTTTGTTGAATCTGTTATATTGACCTTATTTGTAACTCGAGTTTTTCGTCGTTGATGTGCATTGTATTTTGTACTTGGCCCTCCATTGTATCCGTCAAATACTATGGTGGCCTGACCATATAGTTTG
>NW_022736699.1:0-469 GCF_011630105.1 Anneissia japonica | reverse complement strand
TTTGGGGATGGAACGATGTACTGCAGCGTCTGATGAAGTGACGTGGTTTCGTAGTGCATTCAGAAGTTGTGCCTTTTCAGGCTTACGCAAAATATGCTTTGCTTCAAACAAAGATGGGGGATATGGTAACAGTTCGTATTTCATTACCTCATCTAGGCAGATTCCCAGATTGCGATAATAGCAAGAACCTTTGAAACAGGAGACTTGAATCAATGGTTTGATCCTCAGACACCTTGATGGGACGAGCTGATGCTAGCCTCTTGGCCTTATTCTTGCGTCTGTATGAATATGAAAAGACCGACTGTCCTTCCACATTTTTAACTATTTTTTCACCTATGGTGAAAATTCTTCAACATTTACGTCTTTATCAGCATTTATTCCTGTGATAATGTTTCTCATTGTCAACTCCTCTGAGAAGGGAGAATATTCTGCAAGCTTGGTTGAAAGGTTTTCCAAGTCTACCCTGTCC
>NW_022736698.1:570-764 GCF_011630105.1 Anneissia japonica | reverse complement strand
ACCCTTTTATTTTCCGTCCGTCACGTTCCTTCCCTTCTTTGAGGACGGCGATCTCGTCTTCGAGAACGGCCGCCTCTCGAATCTTCTTTGCGATCGTAGCGTCCAACTCTTTCATCCTCTTCACGTTTCTTTCAATCTCTTCTTTGTAGGCCGTCATTTGATCGTCCGTCTTACTTCCGTTCCGTTTCATTTTC
>NW_022736698.1:0-452 GCF_011630105.1 Anneissia japonica | reverse complement strand
GGCCTCGGCCAGCTTTTCCTTAAGATCGGCAATCTCAGTTCGGAGAATGTCGGTCCTGTCGGAGTGATCGGCCTTGGCCGTTTCCAGATCTGATATCGCCTTCGCCTTGTCGGACTCAACGGAAGAACAAAACTCGCGAAGGTTCGCTTCGTGATTCTTCTCTGTTACGTCCAACCACTCCTTCAAACTCTCGACCTCCCTCTCGCTCTCTTCCAACTTCTTCGCCGACCGTCGTTCCCTGTCTTTGGCAGTCTCCAATTCGCGAGTCGCCAGTCGCAGATCCTCTTTGATCTTTTCGAGAATTGCCGAACGTCGGGCGTCGCCGTCGCTGCGTTCCTTGGAAGCCGTTGACACCTTTTCCCTTTCGGCACGAAGTTCGTCTCTGATGGAGGCGATCTCCTTTTTCGCGTTGGCAGTCGAGCGACCTTTTTCATCCAACCGTTCCTTCAGAC
>NW_022736697.1:0-500 GCF_011630105.1 Anneissia japonica | reverse complement strand
ATGACAAGCACATTCAAGCAACACAGAACATCTTTTAATACTGTATTTTGCTCAATTCCAGATTTATTATTTCTAATATAAAGTGCACAGAAACTTTTAGCAAAATGTGCTAAACCAATATTAAAATTACTCTAATTATCATTAATTATAACTTTTTGTAAAAATATTAAAATGATGATTATATTGTTATTGTCGTTAAAACTAAGTCATCTGGTTTATTGTGACTTAGTAAGCCATTACAGTACTTCTGATGATGTCAATCTTCAATTTCTGTCTCTTATACACATCTAGATGTGTATAAGAGACATAGTCTAAACAATATACACAGATTATAAAAGGCAGCAATCTGAGACTAACTTTGATGTAATTTATTCAACACAAGCTTTCGCTGGCAGTCAATGCCAGCTTCATCAGGTGTAAATTACATCAAAGTTTATCTCAGAGTGCTGCCTTTTATAATCTGTGTAAAAATAATTATGTAGTTAATAATCAGCCAATAA
>NW_022736696.1:0-831 GCF_011630105.1 Anneissia japonica | reverse complement strand
TATATTTATAATTATATTATTATTATTCATGTTGTTTTTCATTTGCTTTATTTTACCAGAAATATTATTTACGGTACGTTATATTGTCAATGTTTATCCTAGTATTTTTTTTTAAATACATAACTTTCATATTGTAATTGGCATATTTAATATCATCAGTACTTTCTTTCAACACATGTTCACTCTTAACCTGACTTGTACCAAATAAATAATCTCTTCTGGAATACAGTCTTCCGTGTGGATATTGCTTAGCAACCACATTGAATTATTAAAAACATTTCAAAAACAAAGTTTTACATTTTGAATTTGTAGTAAGTGTAGTGCAGTGGGTAAATTATATTTCAAATGTTCAAATCATTTAAATGGTAATGGTACTGGTTTTATTTACAAAGCACCTTCCACGATCGAAATCGTCATAATTTCAACTTTATAAGCTTTAGACAAACTTAACAAAATATGTCAATCATCAAAGTTTAAGATATTCATGGTTGAACAGGTCCAAATAACCGTCGGGAACATTGTATTACACAATGGTGCGCCTCAAGAGGGCATTCGGCCAGATAGATTATCTGGAGAAACGGCTAGAAATAAATACTGTCGTATATTGTATATGATATTGAAGGAAGTTAGCCATGTAACACTGCTGAATAAATATAATATAAATCATCGAAGGTACATATACAGTGTTTAATAAGGACATGAGGGAACATCGTAGGCTACCCTGTAGCTTTTCAACGAATAAAGCCCTATAAAAGTCATTGTGTAATAAAATGCCTCCGACGGGATTCGAACCTGCGACCTCTCGCTGACAAGGCGATCGTCATAACCACT
>NW_022736695.1:0-983 GCF_011630105.1 Anneissia japonica | reverse complement strand
ATATAGTGTTGTGTACTGCACAATAATGCTCCATGAATTTGATATTGTGCAGTATACAACTTGCAACAGCCAATCATGTGTACTCAGCAAAGCAGAAGGCCAGAGAACTGGCCGAAAATTTCTTTTGAAATTAATACTGTGTTCTATATAGTCTACATGCCTTGTCATATTTTTTTGTTTCAACGACTGATATTCAATTTAAAGAACATACATGTATTTACAATGATATATAGGTCTATATATTATTTGTGCTACCATACTACTACTATTACCACCACTACCTTACCTTAGTACTACATACTATTATTACTGCTGCTAGTCCACTGCTGCCACTAATGACACGGGTGATATGATGATGGTGGTTATGATAATGATGTTCATGATATGATAACAATGATAGGATAATATGTCTATAAATGAATGAAGTATCATGTTCTTAAGAATTAATGCTTCTGTCCACTTAGCGACAAACTTGAGTTTGTAAGATCCTGGGGACGTTTTACTTTAATATAACCAAATGTATCTAGAAACTTGCCACAATTTTCCATATCTTGAATTTGCTTTGCAAGCATATACGTCATATCTCGACGCCAATTCTCTGCGTTTAACATTGAGTTTCGAGAGACCGAGTACTTATCACCCCTTGATTCCTTTGTATGTTCATTTAACCAGTTTACAACGTGTTCTGAAACCTCACCTAAACCAAGTCTGTCGTATATTTCTCTTGTTGTCATCAATGGCATCATTGATATATCTTCGTATCTTACTGCCATATATTTTGATACCATCTGTTGCCCAATACTTGCATCTTTTATCCAAGCTTTACACCAATCATCTAAACCAGAATACCAGTCAGAAGGTAAATCCTGAACATCAAAGACAGATCTGTCTTCTGCTTTCATCTTTTTAATGACATCGGGAGCCCAAGCCTTTAGTTTTGACAAAGTCATTCCTCTTGGATCACGAATGAGATGCAATATTTT
>NW_022736694.1:0-706 GCF_011630105.1 Anneissia japonica | reverse complement strand
TTATGTTGTTTAAAATTTAATTTGTTTTAAAGATGTTTAGGGATCTTTTGATTAAACAAAGGGAAAAGTATGTAGTATCTCAAATATAGTATAGCGCCATCTATAGTTATGAGATATAGAGGTCAGGGAGATCAGACATGGCGACTATCAATGTAAGATCGTGGTTGGTTTCATAGTTGGAGTTTTAGAATAAATCAGAGAGATCTTTAACATAATTAGCAGGTCTTATTATTGTTATTGTCGACCCACAACAAAACTACACCAACTAACCCGTAACTTAACCCTAACGTTCCCTAGCTTTTCCCCGAATTTAGTAAAAGTACTACCAGAAACATGCTAACTTTCACTTTCTGCCGATGTCTAAACTAACACAAATTTACTTTTATATGTCCATAAATGAGTTAGAGTTTCGCATCTTTAAAAGTAAAAAGTATATTTTGAGGTACTGTAATTGGTTGAAATTTTGTGATTAAAAATTTTATTTTAAGTGTAATAAATTACAACTGTCTCTTATACACATCCATGAACAGACAGTCCCTTAGCCTTCTGCTGCTCCATCCACGTCTTCTTGCTTTAGCAGGGTTTTCGTTTGTTGAAATGTGTCTTTGTATTTTCTCTCTGTTTTTCCATATGGTCGCTACGGTAGACTTCGAAAGTCCAAAACGTTTTCCAATCGCTGAATTGGACTCGTGGTTCTCATAGGCTT
>NW_022736693.1:0-582 GCF_011630105.1 Anneissia japonica | reverse complement strand
ATTCTCATACGGAGAGTGTTTTTTGTTTCTCCGACATACTGTTTACCACAAATATTACAATATATGAGATAAATGACATTTTGGTGAGGAAATTAATTGATTGCCTTATCCGAAATATGTGGTTTGTTTGGTTGCTCTTGAATGATTGTGTAGAATCAAGCAAGAAGCATGTTTTGCATGATGAACCACAAAGGTGACTACCCAAATTACGGTTGTCGCAGGAGTTAATTTGCCTCTTGAATTTAGATCGTACTAATATATCACGAAGGTTAGGTGGTCTGCGATAGGCTATGGACGGTGTATCCGGAAAAACAGACCTAAGACGTTCTGTGGTCTGTAGAATGGGCATATGTTTCAGAATTACAGCCCTTAGTGGTGGTAACCTAGGGTGATAGGTAGTGACCAGTGGCACTCTGGTCGATCGTTGACGTGGTTTGTACGTCAGTGTTTGAGCACGAGGTATGTCCTTTGCTTTTTAATAGCATTTCCAATGGGTCCTCGATGATAATTTCTATTCCGGAGATGTCCGGATAGTTCTTCTGTTCGATTCTGAAAATCTAAATCCGAAGAACAAATGCGACT
>NW_022736692.1:389-847 GCF_011630105.1 Anneissia japonica | reverse complement strand
TTTCGCCTGTAAATGAATGATAAAAATATTAATACATGAAAGTTTTTTAATTGTATCTAGGCCTATGGCTTCGTAAACTTTAATTTATGAAATAAAATATGCTGGTCATCTTCAAACCAACAAATAGCTTAGGCCTATTTGTAAATTGTAATCTAAACAATAAATCAAACTTGAAGAATTATTGCATTGAGAGAAATTTTTGTACAACATATGCCTAATCATTCATAATCAAGAAGCTAGGCCTTGTGTAAGTAAAATAACAGCATTCTCCACACTTCTGTTTATAATATTAGTGAGTTATTATTTATTATTCATTATTTACTATTCATCGAAATTTTGATTTGTAATTTGTAAAACATTTAAACGTTTTGATTTAAAATATGTATTAAAACAATCAATATATTATAATACAATTAGGCCTAGGCCTATATCTTTAAAATATATTTTTATCTTTAAAA
>NW_022736692.1:0-384 GCF_011630105.1 Anneissia japonica | reverse complement strand
AAAATCTTTAGTTGCACAATTAATTGATTTGTAAAGCACAATTGGGCATGTTTGCATAGCTCAGGACTCCTTGGACAAGTTTTCGCTTTTATTGGAGGATTCAATTTTTATTTTTAATTATAAATATAATAATTTAAGCTACCTTTGACTGATACTTCATGTAGCTTTCAGGAAATTTAGTTATATAATTTAATAGCAAAGTGCAACAACGCATCTTTTTATAAATCATTGCTGCTTGAAAATTCTTCCTTTTTTCTTATTATCATCGTAATTAAGCTGATTTAAGTACTACCTTAAGGTGTTCGGCCGAAGAAGTACAGAAATTTAGGCCTGTCTAGGCCTAGTAGTAGTAGGTGGATATATTATTACCGCGAAGTGGGGCGG
>NW_022736691.1:0-594 GCF_011630105.1 Anneissia japonica | reverse complement strand
TAAGATATTTTGCCTCAAAAATGGCCCAAGCGCAAAATTGCACTATAACATTGTGCGACTATTTTGATTTAAAATGAGTATAACATTAACAGTGTACAGTTCAGAACCATGTAACCTTATATTCTAGTACTTGTACACTTATTTAATTCATGCAGTTTGTTAAGGGATACAGTCTTTTATCTTACTAACTAATAGTTAGTAAGATAGTTTGCCCCAAAAATGGCCCAAGTTCAACGAGCAATAACATTGTGTGACATTGAATTTAAATGAGCATAAATTTTACATTGTGCTGTCTAGAGACATGAAACTTTTACTTCAAAAACAACCTTTTGTGCTTATTTCAGTCATGCACTCTGGTGGTAAGGGACACAATGTTTAATTATTAAGATATTGGGCCCCCAAAAGTGGCTCTTGTGCGCGCGAGAATGGTGAAAAGCACTGTTATTTCACAATTCTGGGGTTGGTACAATATCTTACTAATTAAAAACTGTGTTCCTTACCAGACTACATGACTGAAATAAGCACAAAAGATTTTCTAGAATTAAAGGTTTTATGGCTATAGGCAGTGTAGTACACTGATAATATTGTGCTCAT
>NW_022736690.1:0-2103 GCF_011630105.1 Anneissia japonica | reverse complement strand
ATCTGTTACCGTATGCATTACCAACGGCCGCGTCGTAAGGGGCGTTGGGAATATCGTTTGTTGCAACTACTACCTTGTCACCAGCGTTTACACGTATTTTTCGTTCGTTTTCGCTAGAGATGCCTTGATACGAACTATTGAGACGTTCGTGATCTGTCTTCCACAAGTCCTTGTAACAATTGTACACGTCATAATCGGTGAGGGTAAAAACTTCCTTTCCTTCCAGAGTTATACGTATTTTCTCGACGAGCGATCTACCGATATTGTTGACGATCGTTCGATCTACGTCCACGCTCGAGGTTAGAATTAGATTAAAGGCGAGTCGAGCTGTACCCGGAACTATAGCGTCGTCGTCACCGAGATCCGGAAATCTGACTCGCAAAACATCGCCGGGGCCAGCTTCGTTTATCTGGTTCATGACCGTGGTAAAGACGCGTTTGTCGTTTCTGTGGTCGGTATTTTTGGTCTTGGCCGATCTATTGGCGCTTATTTCGTGATGCATTTTTTATAACGGCAAATTTTTTTAATCTGTTAATTGTTTGCACTCTATAATAAAATGGCAGATGTACCTATGCACGATTTTACCGAAGGTCGCGATGATGTTGATGATGATTATGACGACGATAAAGAAACGAGTAACGTTTGGGAGGATCCAAGTTTCGGAATCGTCGATAGAAGAGAACAAGTCGTCTTTGACAGAAATCAAGCCTCTCTTGTGAAACTAGACATGAGGCTGCAATCGTACAGGCAATTTCTCAAGGAAAGTGGATATAACGATATTAAACTGACCGACAAATCTAGATTTGAAATCAACACAAACGCATACAAACAAGACGAATTGTTTTTTAAAACTAACAACGGCGAATTAGTATCGTTAACCTAGTTCAAAGACGCGGCAAAATTTCGTAAACTCCCGTCGACCAGAATAAGCGCCGCAGAAATTAAAGAATACATTGCCGGGGATTATTCCGGTCGTCGAGTTAGCGATGCTAGGCAAGCTCTTAAAAACGCATACGAACAAGTGGAAGAGGTTGAATTGGACGATTTAAGTCCGACAGATACGACTATGGTGATGGACGATCTCGGAAACAATCTAGACGAGTCGATGAATCAATCTACGAGTCAAGGCGTTCAAACAGATATCCAAGCTAGAGAAATCGCTGGTATTATGAATGCAATGACTACGGTCAAAGAGGAACTCACGCTTTCTCTGGCAAAACTCGGAAAGATTAACGATAAAATACAAGAGTACAAACGAGAATGGCGTGAGATGAAGGAACAAAACGCAACGCCCGAAGAGCTGGAACAACTCGAAGATCAGATACGAGGCTTGCAAATAGAAAGGGATGGTATATTGCAAATTGTAGAAACTAATACGGATAGGGCAAAGAATCAAGTCAGGGAGATACAAGGCACCATCGGTAGAATGTTGGGCGACGATTTACGACTGAGAGATAGATTAAAGATTCTGTTTCGTGAACAAGGGATAACTATCGCTAGTATTATCACGGCTTTAGGTTCGATCATTGCGTCGTTGATTGCGATATTTACCGGCGGAAACTCGACTTCTCCTCCAGGCCCCGAACCGACTCCGGGCCCCGGTCCGACTCCTAACCCGACGCCGGATCCTGAGAAACCAGATGGATGGCTTAAAAAACACCTGAACAACTTTGCCGAAATCCTGAAAAAGCTCGGTGATAAGGCTCTTTTGGCGTTACCCGGAATTATCGGAGCTGTTGTAAGCTTTCTACTAAAAACAGCCGGTAACGTCGTTGGCTTTGTAGCCGACCGTGTTTGGTTGTTGATTCTGGCCGTTGCCGGAATCGTTTACAATTATCTGGTAGCGAGCGTGAAAATCAACTCCAAACCCTCGTCATCTCGTAAACGAAAAAAGTAACGACTGCGAATCCAATCACCATCGAAACTTTGTCAAATTCGTGCTCGGAGAGCTTTGGAGTCTTGCCGAGAACGGTGGTGGTCGGCGTCGGCGTCGGAGTCGGAGTCGGAGTCGGAGTCGGAGTCGGAGTCGGAGTCGGCGTCGGAGTCGGAGTCGGAGTCGGCGTCGGAGTCGGCGTCAGAGTCGGAGTCGGCGTCGGAGTCGGG
>NW_022736689.1:0-1303 GCF_011630105.1 Anneissia japonica | reverse complement strand
ATTTCTAGTTAGATCTCTATGATTGCCGAAAATTGCTGATAAAAGATCATGAGAAATTTGTTGGCACTTCATTTTGACTAGGGTGGGGTGATAATCACAAATTGTACTACATAAGAGTGTCATTTTTGGTACTATTTCCCCAAATTTTCGCAACTTAGCCCCAACCATGGTAGGACTGAGATGGGTGTGAACTTGCATTTTTGAAGTAGGTAAAAAAAAGTATTTATATCAACGACAATGTTTTTAAGTTTTACTTCCTATGGTACATCACACATACTAATACTGTAGATCTCTATGGTTGCCGAAAATCATTGATAAAGGTTCGTGAGAAATAATGGTGGAGTGATGATGAATTTTACTATGAGTGTGTCATTTCCGGCCATCTAGAGGTACAATTTCCTCGAGTTTTCGCACCTCAGCCCCAACCTCACAAAATGCTTCGCCCACCTTTTAAAACAGATCTGCACCCTTGACTTTATGTACAATCGTTGAGCTACTGTATTATAGCTTCATCCACTAGTTTTATTGGTAAAAAGAAGAATATTATTTAATGTAATTGTAATATTTGAATAAATATATTGTAATCAATAGATTGAATTAGTCACCAAAACAAAACTACTGTAGTGGATAATAATAATAATAAGCCTCCTTTAATAAATGTTACAAAATTGACTGGTTAGACCTGAAATGGAGTGAAATAAACAGATGGAAAACTTGAGCATGTTTGCATACAGCAGCCTAGCCTTACACTACAAAGTCATACGAACAACATTCTTCAGACTCAATTGTCATCGTAGTCAAAAGAAAGATCTTATTCCACAATTCAGCAAATTAAAGTTTGTCCCATAGTTTAAATATTTCATACAGAAATTGCAACAAAATGACTTGGTGACTGTATTTAAGCTGAATGTGTACCTCTAAATCAACAACAATCACTTAGCGCTGGTACTAGATGTGGTGAGTCCTGCAAGCGATGGGCCTAGGCCCCCTCAGGCATGAGAGAATTTCATAGTTTTTCACTTGTTCCCGGACAAGTACCTAGGGCCCTACAGTACAACATTAATAGGCCTAAATGCATACTGCATTGATCAAGCAAAAATGTTTTTCTCTATTTTTTTAATTTGCAAGAATTTCAATAATGTATAATATGGAGAAATTCAAATAAAATAAACATTATTTATAATATTCTATGTATGTGGGAGTGTGTTGATCATTTTTTCTTATTGTCAAAATGTTTTTTTGATACACAAGTTCTCAGCCAAAGTCTGACAGGACTGTGTTTTATGACGTTATTTGGAGAATG
>NW_022736688.1:0-988 GCF_011630105.1 Anneissia japonica | reverse complement strand
CGTTTAGGGTCTATTGGACATTTCGTGAGTTCCTGATAAAGTATAATATTGACAACAATAGAACAATCATCGACCTACTTGCAGTGAATTCGGGAAAAAATAAACGCTAAATGGAACATTAATAGCATATGTAGAGAATAATATTGCTTCATTAGATTTGCTTTTAAGGAGCGTTTATTCAAAGCGGTAAATATGGTAGTTGTCTTAGCTGTATCAAATTATTTTAGCCTCATCAATGTCGTTTTAGTAATCATAAAGCCTAGTGCCCTGCTTCTCAAATTATTGATCCACCTGGGTCATTATTCGATCTCATCGTATCAATTTCAATATTTTATAATAATAATAATAATAATGTTACGTTACTTTATTATTATTTTCATATTTTTGATTTCCTGTTGATTCTCTTAGGCAAGGCTCTTCGATTTCACAAACTATCGTTATTACCTCTCTGAAATTGTCAACATCTATATCCCTGCCGTCGTCTTATCTTTCTGGAACGACCTACCCTATCAATCAAACAATCGCCTACTCTTCATTCATTGAAGCTGAATTAAAAACATTTATTCCAATTAATGCGGACTTTCAGCTGAAGTCAACCATTATGTTTTTTTTTACTCTGCTAGTGATACGTCTGTACTTTTGATCAATAATTTGGCGCATTAAAATGTTTGTATATTATTTTATTTCATTTTCATTCTTTCGACAAAGGAACAAAATAGGTTGAACAGGGGTGCCGATGAATCAAAATAATAATAATAATAATAATAAATATAATAATAATGAAAAGTTTAACAGAGTTTAACGCAATAAAAGTTTATGAGTCCTCAGATTGATAACAATAATATTGATTGATAATAATAATAATAATAACAATAATATTGATTGATAATAATAATAATAATAATAATAATAACAATAATATTGATTGATAATAATAATAATAATAATAATAATAATAATAACAATAATATTGATTGATAATAATAAT
>NW_022736687.1:117941-121488 GCF_011630105.1 Anneissia japonica | reverse complement strand
TTCTTTAATGTGATGATTACCTAGTGGCCATTTTTTAAGTTTGTCAGTTCGTTTACCGACCACAATGACATTAGACTTATCATAATTAAATTTAAGTTTCCATTTCTTAGAAAATTGACCTGCAATATTAAGCATATTTTCTAAATCAAATGCATCATTACCAATCAGGACAACGTCATCAGCCCAAAATAAGCAAGATATTTTAGTCCCTAATGTATAACAGCCTAAATCATTGTCATTTAACATTTTAGATAACTCATTTATGTAAATACAAAATAAAACGGGTGACAAAACACAACCCTGCTTAACCCCCTCGTCGACATCGAAAAAATCAGTTACAATATCACCAAATTTAACATTACACTGCACATTTTTATACAACTTATCTAAAATATTCCAGACCTTACCACGGATACCAGTACTCCATGCAATTGATAAGAGGCCATTTCGCCAAACAGTATCAAATCCTTTACGGAAATCCAGGAATGCTAAATAAGTGGGCTTATTTTCCGCACTTCGCGTTGCAAGAATGCTTTTTAATGTGAAAATGTGGTCCTCACACCTATGATCTTTTCTAAAGCCTCCCTGGATTTCCGTAAGGACACTGTTATCGTCTAAAAACTCAGAAATCCGATCACAAATAATACGGTTAAAAATCTTAGATACACATGAAGATAGGGTAATTTCTCTATAGTTGTTAAGATCATTTTTATTACCTTTTTTTGTGTATAGGAATTATTATTCCTCTGTTCCATTCTTTGGGAATATCTCCATTATCAATAAAATTATTGAAGAGGTATGTTAAGGATCTAATTAATGAATTACCACCATTCTTTAACAGCTCATTAGTTATACAATCGATACCGGGTGATTTATTGTTTTTAGCAAAATATATTTCTATATCATCAAGTGTATTTGTTGGTTCATTGACATTGTTTTTGATTAAACCTTCTCTGATATCAAATAGATGGCTATTAATAACAATATCATTATTATGTTTAGACTGACTACTTTTACCAATATTTTTCCAATAACTTATAATCATGTTATTCATAACATCTTTGTCAGTTGTGACCTGGTCAGAATCGGTACATTTTAAGTTAGACCGAACTACTGTATGCCTAGTGCCTCTTAATTCATTCCAAAACTTTTTAGAACTAGGACCCCCTGCTTTAGCAATATCTATACTTTTTTCAACACGAAATTGTGTAATTTTGTTACTAATCAATTTTCTTCCATGAGCATTTTTAGTTTTATTGTTATCCCACAGGGCATCTCCTAATTGTTTATCTTCTTTGTTATGCTTTGACCAAGCCCGGTGTTGTTTACAAGCTTGTTTCCTGTCCTGAATAGCTGTATCAATTGTTTTATCCCACCATTGTTTGCAATTTAAAAGATTCATCATTGTCGATCAGGACACATTCATACTGTACTGCAATTTGCTTTAAACCACTGTTAAATTTATCAATTCTCTTCTGGTGATTTACGTCATCAGTCCTTGGACAAACAGTTGATCTGTCTCTTATACACATCTAGATGTGTATAAGAGACAGGATTTTAATTTAAATTGGGTAATAAGTATATTGTGATCACTACCTAAATGATAATTTCTTTCCTCGTCAACAATCATTTTATATAATAATTTATCCATGCAATGAGATGATAAAACATAATCGATACAACTAGAATGCGGGTGCCTAAACCAAGTTAATTTACCTTTACATTTGTATGAACAGTTAACAATATTCATGCCAGTATCTTTACTAAAATTGAGCAAGCGTTCACCATATGAGTTAATAATTGGATCACCATCAATAATATGATTACCGATTCTACCATTGAAATCACCAAGTATTAAAATGTTAGGATCATTATTAATAGATAAGGCCCGCCCATGACTTCCTTATATGGTAACAATATTTCCTAATATGTCTAGTTGTCTAACCAATTGGGTTTTCTCGAAAAAACCTACGCTGGCGTAAGCATTCACTGGTTGATGTTGACATAGGCGAAATAGTGAAAATCTGGTACGACTTGTCTATGAATTTATTTACATTTTCTCCGCGGATTTGCGTCCCAGCTAATCAATATTTTTTTGAAGTGTTGATTTATCATGTTTAATCTTAATTTAGTCGGGTAAGACTTGTTTTAACTCTGATCAAAAATTATTATTTATACTTCTAGGCCGTAAAATGCTAGGCAGTTTTTTGAGCATGTGAGCACGCGGTAGCGGTAGCTGAGCGAGAACTGTAGCACTACGGCGGGCTGCATTGCGGTGCGATCCATTGTATTATAGCGTCTGAATGCAAATGCATTCCATGTGTGTTAGTTTAGGATGGTTTATAAGCCTTGCACATATTTCTATATAATAATTATTCTATAATTACAGTAGGCCTAGGGATTCATGTTTATTGCCATTAATTTATGGTAGGGCCCAGGAGGGATGTTTCACAAAATAATATTTTCAGGCATATGACTTTGACTGCTTTGAGTGAGAAATATTTAATTAGTAAAAAATAATACCAAAGCATATCTCTTGATACATTGTATTCTAGTAGTATTAATCATTGTAATCTGCAAATATATTTTATTTTAGGGACATGAAATTGTAAATGAACTGTAAATACAGTATATTCAGACTTGGACGGTTGCAGACCAACAAGAGTCAGTTATGAAAGTGAATTTTTAAATGGTGACAAGGATTTATAACCACAACTTAGGTTCAGAATGACTCAAATCCCTCAGAAAGCCTGCCTAAGGAAAAAAAAAAACATGCTGAAAAACACTAGGCAGCACTATTTTAAATCAATATCAGTAATTAATATTGACTTTGCTTTTTAATGTTTACAATATGAAAACATGATCATTAAATTTATTTATAACAGATATTTAATAAGCAAAATAATGATGTTTGATGCTTATCCAAAGACCGTATAATGAATATTTTTCTTATAGGAAGCAGATTTTGTAATACCTGCATGAAATATTGCTACCCCACTTCTACAGTAAGAAGTTCCGGCCTATATTAAAGCCCCATTCCCGGCAAAATTTCACTAAACTGACTTTTTTTGCATTTGCATTACTCCAATTATTATAAATCATGGAAAAATATTGGCATGAACTTTAGTTTTACTCAAAAGAATAAAAAAAAAAGAGAAATACAGACTATTTCTCATAGAATATTACCATTTTCTCGACGAGTTCATCGTTTACTAGGCAAATTATTCAGAGGTTGTAGATCGCATCCACTGGAATACTCTCGCTTTTATGTATACTTTATACAGTCAATAGAGTGCGCCCTCTCTAATGAGATTAGTTTTTGTACTTCGCATATCGCACAATGCGGTCGTTCGGTTAGGCTGAGATATGTTTGTTTAAGTGTCAAAATCTCAGTCAGAATCAGTTTTTTAACAAATTTGAAATAATTCATATGAAATATTATATTTCGCAAGTGTCAATACTATCAACGGAAAATATCATGTCGGCCGTTTTTATGTGTGATAACAGAACCTAAAATCGAGGTAAGGCTAGGCCTAGCCTAGCAGCG
>NW_022736687.1:108922-117192 GCF_011630105.1 Anneissia japonica | reverse complement strand
TTATAAATCTTTATAACATTATACAAAAATTAGATTTTTCTTAAAAACTGAAATTTTGCCGGAATGGGGCTTTAAAGTCTCCTTCATGGAAATGTACCATATTTATATAAATCCCCTGAAGCAGTTTTCTTTAAAAAGATGGGGGAAGGGGTGTGGTATATTCCATATCATAATCATATGTATGTTTTTATATTTCATGTTAATATTTAGAAGCAGGTGTATGAAATGTTTATTATTACAGTATTACAAATCATAGAGAAGGAAAATGATTTAATAAAAATAAAAATATTGTCCTAAAAATCACATATATTGAGTGAAATTGTGAATGATGAACTTGTGAAGGATGGTAATTAGTTCATGTAGGCCAACACTTGTCATCAAGCCAACAAGATACAGACTTCAGAAAGATTGGAGCCATTTTTAAATAGGCATTATCCTCGCTGCATATTTACGAGTACCCGAATATGCTAGGCCCCAATGTGCGCGGCCTAGGCCTCAGCCTCGCATACGAATCGTAATAGAAACCAACAGAAATATTATCTATAAATTACTAAGTTGGAACACTAAATATGTAATAATATTCATTTTAATGGTATATATTTATTTCACACATATTAATTATTGGTGTAACAGACGGTCTTGGAAATGCTCTGTATAAATACGATCTTCCTGATTATGATTCCAAAATGGGATACACGCTACTGTTTGAGTCCAACGAAATGGCGGTACCCTTAGTTTCCAGATTCGGATTTGCGTCCCAGCTACTCAATTTGTTATCTTAATATCCTAAATTATAGATTAAAAATTTTTATAGCAGGGATTTTGAATTCATTTCTGATAAATTTTTTTTTGTATTCTAAATTAACGATTTTCTAGGGCACAAAATCGTAAAAATTGTGTACCACGAATTGTCCATTAAATTACACTTTATCGTTTCGGTCAAAATACACCAAAACAAAAGTATTCCACTGTATTGTTAAACTATTTATAAACATATTTCACCATTATTTTTGTTTTGTTAAGTTGTTTGATGAATTAACGTTTTTTCAAACACTACCAAATTTCGATAATTTAAATTAATTTCGAAAAATAGGGCGCCCTCTCCTAGGCGAAATTTGACACGATTTTTCCAGTGGCTTTCCTACTGTTTGGCGACTATAATCGCTGATTCTCAGGTCATTCCCTGGTTTGTCAAAAAAGCGTAGTATGACAAGTTTACTCAAGCGTTAAATTCTTCGTCACAAGCATAAGAAGGTTTATTGCGCATGCTCATATTTGGTAATTGGACCTCGTCGGTATCTACCTCTCTGCTTTCTTTACCTTGTCAAACAAGTAGACCGGTCCTACTAAATACCACACGGAGCCACTCGCGACCACACGGGTGCAAAATTGATAAAAATATTACCACACGAGAGTAGAAAACTACTTAATAATCATAGAAACCAACTTTTAGTACGGTAATTATACCAAAATATGGTAAAAATGATTTTTTTAACAGGTTTTTCTTCCGTGCTTCGGAAGGTAATGCGGTGACATTGAGGTTCTGTAACTCATTCACGTCTCCAGAAACGCGTTCAACCTTGACCTCTACAACATTCACTACGTACAGTACGTTACATTTCATCCTGCGTGTATGCCTATTGTATGTATAGGCCTATTATTCTACAATAACTGTATTTATTACTCTATCTGCTTTGTATTTTTTATAGTTATGTGTTTTTGACTCTTATTATTTTTATTTTTATTTTTTTTTATTTGTATTGATCCTGTAGTTATGTTTTAGCCCAGAGACAAATCTAGTTAACTTCTTATGAATAATGTTTTTAAAGATCGTATTTTGAGATGTTTTCTATGAAAATAAATAAATAAATGGCAGTAGCACCGCTTTTTGTGTTTCAATGTTTTTTGTTTTTGTTTTTGTTTTGTTTTGTTTTTTTGTTTGTTTTTTTTTTTTTAATGAAATGTTTCACTGTTTGTTATCTTCTTTGCTGGGATCTGCGGATGACAAGAGATTTTATCCCTGAGCCTGTCTCTTATACACATCTAGATGGGTAAATAAATAGATAAAAAATGAAAGGAAGGTTCTTTCAAATATTGTGTTTGTGCTTCTTAATGTAATTTTGTTGGTTTTGATACACCGTATCATTGGGAGTGTAAGCTCAATAATTTATAATTATAATCGAGAGACTTCTAAAGTATTTAAGGCACTCCACGTGAAGTCTAATTAACTTAACAATTGTATATAATAAAAATGAAAAATATGTTTTGTTAATAGTAATATTTAATATACAAAATTGCACTATTTATTACACATGATAATAATATTAAGAATAATTATTTTTATTTATTATTATTATGCTATATTATTATTATTATTATTATATGTTAATGTAATAGGCCGTATACCTATTTCAATTATGTATCTGTTATAAAAATGGAAAATTTAAAAATACATACTGACAAAATAAATGTGGGTGTGACTCCCACGGAAGATAAAATTATTAGTTCAGAGTTCATTCCATTTGGTAGGCCTATTGGATTTGTATCAAGTGTAAAACAATTGAGGAAAGGAGATTTTCTGCATTAATATAAAGAGTTTTTATTTACAGTATATATACAGTATATATACCTGTCTCTTATACACATCTAGATGTGTATAAGAGACAGGGATTAGACTAAGCCCCAAGGTGTAGATCCAACATTCTAATCAAGTTCAGCATAAACAAGACAGACAAAATGTTCTTTCACGAAAACGGAATAAAGCCTATCCTACTGTGGAGATGAATGAAGACATCACATCACATCCTTACACAACTTGGGATTAACATTTTTCCAGGTCTCAACTGGAATTTTCATATTAAGTGCCTGACCAAATAAGTGTCACAGAAGCTCGACTTTCTTTCCTGTGTGCTCGTAAATATTTTTCTCCCGGTCATATCCTAACCCTATACAAGTGCCAGATCCATCCCCAAATTCAGTACTGTTCTCATGTCTGGGGTGGAGCTTCTAAGCAGTGGCGGCTCTAGGATATAATTTATGGTGGAGGGGGCTAAGGTGTCCGACAGGGGCCCTAAGTATTTATGGGTTTAACTATAGGGCGCAGCATTATAGATAGCCGGAAACTGCTGGGATGGGAAAACTAGAGCCATACTGACAAAATAAATGTGGGTGTGACTCCCACGGAAGATAAAATTATTAGTTCAGAGTTCATTCCATTTGGTAGGCCTATTGGATTTGTATCAAGTGTAAAACAATTGAGGAAAGGAGATTTTCTTCATTAATATAAAGAATAACAAAGAAAATTGGTAGGCCTATTGGATTTGTATCAAGTGTACAACAATTGAGGAAAGGAGATTTTCTGTATTAATATAAAGAATAACAAAGAAAAAAAACTTATACATATAGATATATAAATGAATAAGATTCAGTACGACAAATTTATCCGAAGTCAAAAATAATTCCATTGGGTTAAGGGTAGAATATAAACAAATAGATTCAAGATTACAAAAATAAAATTGTTTTATTTATACATTTTTATTCTCATCAATTAACTACTCGAATCGGAACCACTTAATTTTATTATTGTATGTTATGTAGATAAATTTGTCGATTGTACAGTATTCTAGTTTATTGACATATATCAGCCCTGCAGCTGCATAAGCCATTATTGTTATTTTATCAAGTATAGGTCCTCAGTGTTTATGCTAATTGATAGTTCAAACCATAAATGAAGAATGGCAGACGATTAAAATATTCGAGTAGAAAAATATAAATATATTTTTGATTTTCCGACAAATTTAAACTCTTGTTACGTGCCACGTAATAAGACTCACGTGTGCTTAGTTTCAATAAAAATAATCTTGCATAGACTAATCAGCAACAGGAACATCACGAAGCAAATTTAATAGGTCACCGATTAAATCGTAGTTTAGTGAAAATTAAGTCCATTCTATCTTGTGCGGTACCGTAATCAGTGTCCTGGATTACCAATTATATAATCACCTAAATCTAGATCAACGTCAAGATTATGCCTGCAGCTTTTCACCTAATAATAGAAACTCTTAAGTCAATCATATATCATGTTCCATTCATTGTTTAGACGATTACTGAACGTAGGTGGGTTAAACGTGCAAGGACAGTGACGATAAAGTAGACCATTAGGCCTACTTATGTTGAAACTTATTTTGTAATGCAATATTCACCGACATTCCGGCAATAAAGTATATATACTGCAGAGTACCTAAATTGACTTATTCTCATTATGTATCATGTCCGTTTTGTACTGTGCGTTTGTTTGCCCTCCTCACCCACTCCTAACTCACTGAAAGAAATAGGGGCCAAAAAATTGCCATTTTAGGCCTCTGTGGGTTTTATCCCATCTAATGAGTATCTTAAAAAAAAAATCAAAATCTACCCGCCACTTTTTATCATTAAAAAAAAGAAGGGCAAACAAACAATTCAATTTTATGCCTTATATAATTAGGTCAACTAGCAAATATTAATTGAAAGATGTGTACAGTAATGGCTATAAATGGTAGATAAATGTTTCGTCGATACTCAAATACTCAGGCTCACTCTTTTTTGATTTATAATAATAATGACGTTTATTTCAAACGACGTTCGAAAACTGCAAACAAATAATAAGAAAGACAATATTAACTCACATCAATCGGGAATTACTATAAGGTTAACGCCTACTCAAATTAATTGACATGTTCAATCAAGCGTGACAGCCTAGCAACAAGTACCCGTTGCCAACAGAGCCTCTGCTAGCCATTTTACACTCGCGATAGATCGTAGCTAAGTATTACTATTACGTTACAGTACAAATCTAAACATTTCCTATAATAATGATAACCATTCATACATCTATCTGGAGTCATTCATATCAAATCTAATATTTTCAACAGTACTTGGACATTAACTCCAACTTCCCAAACAATAACAATAAGAATAAATCATCTCTGAGAGTTATCACGTCAATTAATATACTGCCATTTACTACACACAGGCCTATATCCTGCCTATCGGCGTTTTGTCTCCGCATCTCATGTTTTACGCTAGGCCTAATCCTTCTCATGCAAATTGTAAATTCCAACTAAATTATTTAAGGCCTATTCCAATCATCCATAATATTATTCTCTATATTATTAGCATTAACATCATATAATTACTTACATTCTGGTCTCTCAAATCAACAAAACAATCAACGAAATTGAACCTATTCTCAGCTAAACTTTGCAATTCAAGTATGCTCTGGACGTGACTATGTGCAACCTCTTTACAGAGGGCGCACTCTCGTAATTATTTTCATTACTAAATAAAACACTCCCCCCACCAAACCCGAATAACACAAATGTCATTTCTAATCAATCATATTATTACATTCTAACACAATCACAGTTCTCATTATTTCCTAACGTTCATTGTTCCTCGACTGGTATCAACACTACAAGTCTCTGGGCAGCACGTTTGATCATCACAATAACTCCAGTTTCAGTCACCGTTCTAACTTCCACATTTCTCACTTGTCCTTGCTCATCAGGATACGTCGATGTAACAATCCCCATTTTCCATTTTCCTCGGTAGACATTGCTGTCCTGCACTAGTACAACATCGTTTATTTTCAAGTTCCGTTTTTCAACATGCCACTTCTTCCGTATGATTAGTGTTGTAAAGTAGTTTGCTGTCCACTTTTTCCAAAAGTTATTTACAAGACTCTGTATGAACTGTATCCTTTGCTTCGGTCCGACCTGTCCACACCATGGACCATCTGGCACTTTGGTCGATGATCTGCCAAGTAGCAAGTCATTCGGACACAAGTATTTTCCTTCATCCGGATTGTCAGGATGCTTTCCGAGAGGCCTATCATTTAGCAAGTTTGAAATCTCAAGCATCACTTTCTGTAGTTCCGTCATAGATAAGACTTGTTCCCCCATAGTATGGAACAGAGATTTCTTTACCCCTCCCAACAAATTCTCGGTCACACCATTTTGCCAAGGTGCGTTGGGCGTTGTAAATTTCCATTTGACTCCCTGCTCGCCCCCGAAGCTCTTCAAAGCTTTGTCAGCAGCACTGAGCTGCGTACCACAATCGGTATAGACTTCTTTAGGATATCCTCTTACCGACACAAACCTGCGGAACACTTGTAAGAATGCTTCTGTGCTGTAGTCTGATGCTATATCCAAATGAATTGCTCGTGTGACGAGACAATTAATGACTCCATAGGCTTTGCCTCTGGTTCTCTTTTGCACTTCTCCTCTAACCACAAATGGCCCAAATAAATCGATCCCGATGTAAGCCCATGGTGGAGATGGCTTCAACCTGTGGATGGGGAGGGTCGCCATTTGCTGCCCCGCCGCTTCCTTCTCAAATCTCCTACATGGGATGCAATCATGCTTTACACGCTTCACTAGTTGCCTCAATCTAATCACCCAGTAGTGTGATCTTACTTTCACAACTGTTGCTGATATCCCTGTGTGTCCTTTAGCGTGTACGTTTTCAACTATTAATCTGGTAACAGGATGATCACATGGCAACAACGGTACAGTTTCATGATTGTAACTAAAATGTACGTGGTTCTTGATTCTATCGCCTACTACTATAACCTTGTCTTCTCTCAGTCTGGGGCCCAATGTGGCATACTTTTTGTCAAATTCTGACTTGTTTTCTCTTAGTAGTGCTAACATGGGCTTTTGAAGCTATTTAACCCACAAACACTCTGCTTTCTTCAAATCCTCTACTGACAGGTCGTCCACCAACGCTTTCAAGCTCCTTCTACTGCATACCTTTACAACTCTGGCAGTCACTCTCATTAGTTTGTGACAATCACCAACTTTCTTTGGATTCAAAAGGCTTGTCAGTGTGACTACTGGTTCAACATCGGCAGCCAGCACTACTTTAACTCTTTCTGGGAGTTCCTGATTTCCACAACTCTGAGAGGTTGGCCACTCCTCTACGGACCATTTTAAAAACTCTGGGCCACATTGCCATGCTTTCATCTCCTTTAACTCACTAGGATCAGTACCTCTTGATATAATGTCCGCCACATTATCTTCCCTGCAATCCAAAACCAATCTTGGGGGTCTGTGTGTCTTTGGATTTCACCGATGCGCGTTGCCGCGAAGGTCTTAAATCCATAACTCTGTTTCTGGATCATGGCACGGACAATCATGCTGTCTACGATATAAAATACTCTTTGAAAGCAAATGTTGGTTTCCTCCATTATTGTTTTTGCCAAACGTTTGCTCAAGACTGCTGCACTTAATTCTAGTCGAACAATGCTTGTAATTTCTATCGGCGCAACTCTACTTTTGGAAGCCATCAAATGGGACTCATATCTTCCATCTTGCACTTCGTACCTTATGTATGCAACAGCTCCCATAGCTTTCTCTGATGCATCAGAGAACATCACTAGTGTGGGGTCTGCTCCTGGCTTAGCTGCCACTGGCTTGACACACCGTTTAAACATTATTCCTGCACTGTCTTCCAGGTCACTAAACAATTTAAACCACTCTCGTTGATATTCATCTTTAATTGGCTCATCCCACGCAAGACCTTCACCCGATAACTTCCTTAGTAGAATCTTGGCTCTCACAGTCACTGGCGTCAATAGACCCAATGGATCATACACTGCATTAATTTTGCTCAAACAAATCCTCTTTGTAAGCGGTTGAGGAACGTCATGAAACATACTGAAGTTTCCTTGAAAGGTTAATAGGTCTTCTTTCGGCTTCCAACAGATCCCTAATACCTTCTTCGTCTCCAAAGATCGGTCTTGCTTTTCCCCACCACCTCCTCTCCAGATATTATCCACTTCTTTATACAAAAGTTTCCAGGTTTTAGCAGACAATCCACTTCCTTTGTCAGCCTTTCAGCCATTTCTCTTGTCTCTACACACTGCAACACGTCATCCATGTAGACGTTGTTTAGTATAGTATCTGCAGCTTCAGGAGCTTTCTCTCTACTCACTTCCGCTGTTTTTCGTAATGCTGCGATAGCTATGGTGGATGATGGCTTGTCGCCAAAATTTACTGCCGTTACACAGTAAGTTTTTGGTGGTTTCTCTGTTTCAAGCCCTCTCCACAAGAGTCTATGGCAATGCTGATCAATTAAGGATATACTAATGGAGTGAAACATCTTCCGGATGTCACCAACTAGAGCTACTTGCTCACCCCTGAATCTCAGCAAAACTGCTAGTAAGTTGTTGTTCAGGTCCGGGCCTTTAGACCAATAATCATTTAACATGTGCCCTTTGTAACTAGCGCTAC
>NW_022736687.1:94454-108646 GCF_011630105.1 Anneissia japonica | reverse complement strand
AATAAGCACCCAACCTCATTGTTGTGCATGTTGTTTTGTATGGTGGCCATTGTTCCTGACTGCTGGCTCTTCTGGTCTCCTACCAAAAAATGTATGGAAGGATGATGCACCCGTGTACAGCCATTCTTTCCACACGGCCTCTTCTTCCAGCATCTTGCAAAAATATGTCCTGTCTTTAGGCAGCAGAAACATGCCCTCTTGTCCTTTAGTATGCTTACTCTATCTTCAATTTTGAGTGCCATGTAAGACTTGCACTCCTCTGTGTTATGTCTGGCACCATCATGTATTAAACAGAGTTGTTGTGGTACTCTTTGAACATCCGCCGCCAGGGCCGCAGACGATTTAGGTATTTGTTGACGGCTCGAATTGTTACGTCTCATAGTTTCCATAGTATACTCAACTCTCTTTCTTTCCGTCTTCAAAAACTCAATCAACATCACTATTACATCTTCCTTCTCTGCCTTTTTATCTTCGGTCTTTATTCTATCTCTCACCCATCTCTGGAACACCGTATCAGGTAGCTTTCTCTCGATCTCACCAAGAACCTTCATATTTGACATTTCACTTTCTTGCTTGATTTTCACTAAGGCTCTGTAACTGCTTTCTACTACGTCAATGAATTCTATTAATTTCTTTCCATCACCTTCTCTTACTTCCTTCTTGTTTTCCACCTCCTTGATTATTGCTTCTACTAATTTTCTTTCACACCCGAATCTCTCGTCTAGCCTCAACCACATCTTCTCGTATTCGTCCTCCACCGGTCCTATAATTCTCAAGGGGTCCCTACTTAATGCTTGCCTGAGGGCAAATGCTAACTGATCCGGATGTGTGGATGGCTGAACAAATTTGGTAAAATCTTCTTTAAATCTACTGTACTTCTTCACATCTCCGTCAAACACTGGTAACTCCATCCGTTTTAACTTTAACGTCGGTTTCATCTCCACTGCTACTGCTACTAACTGCTTGAGCACTTGTAGTTTGCTTCGACTGATTCCCTTGGTCTGTCATATTAATTTTCATCGCATTCATCTCTGCCATAAACTCTGTTTGGCACCTTTCCATCCATTGTTCTTCCTCTAGGAATTCCTCTTCATCTTCAATCAAGCTCACCGTGGCTCTCCTCAATTGCTTCAAACAATTTCTCTACTTTTTGAACTCTATCTTTGAAGTCTTGGATAATTAATTCTTCCTTTTGCTGGTTTCTCAACACTTTTAGTGCTCTCGTAAGGGTTCCCTTCTTATTCCTTCTCACAAGCTTTAGTTCTTTTTTCTTTTGGTTCTCTGTCATGTTTTTAATACTGGAACAAGTCTGTCACTGTTAATTTTTGGAAAGCAGCACCAAACTCTTCGAAATACTGTAATAACTCTTCGAATGACTGCAATACACTCTCCGAAATGCGGAAATTCTCTTGAATGCTTTGAAACACTATCTTCCAGAACACTGAATTTTTCGAATGTTTCGTCGATACTCAAATACTCAGGCTCACTCTTTGTTGATTTATAATAATAATGACGTTTATTTCAAACGACGTTCGAAAACTGCAAACAAATAATAAGAAAGACAATATTAACTCGCATCAATCGGGAAATACTATAAGGTTAACGCCTACTCAAATTAATTGACATGTTCAGTCAAGCGTGACGGCCTAGCAACAAGTACCCGTTGCCAACAGAGCCTCTGCTAGCCATTTTACACTCGCGATAGATCGTATTACGTTACAGTACAAATCTAAACATTTCCTATAATAATGACAACCATTCATACATCTATCTGGAGTCATTCATATCAAATCTAATATTTTCAACAGTACTTGGACATTAACTCCAACTTCCCAAACAATAAGAATAAATCATCTCTGACAGTTATCACGTCAATTAATATACTGCCATTTACTACACACAGGCCTATATCCTGCCTATCGGCGTTTTGTCTCCGTATCTCATGTTTTACGCTAGGCCTAATCCTTCTCATGCAAATTGTAAATTCCAACTAAATTATTTAAGGCCTATTCCAACCATCCATAATATTATTCTCTATATTATTAGCATTAACATCATATAATTACTTACATTCTGGTCTCTCAAATCAACAAAACAATCAACGAAATTGAACCTATTCTCAGCTAAACTTTGCAATTCAAGTATGCTCTGGACGTGACTATGTCAACCTCTTTACAGAGGGCGCACTCTCGTAATTATTTTCATTACTAAATGAAACAATAAATAAGAGCACAACACATCATTTTAGAAAAAAAATAACAAAGGTTAAAATTAGTGACATTAATACGTTTATTACTAAACGAATATCTCGGTCGTCCATGCAATAAACCTTCTTTAAACACTTTATTAGCATAAACAATAAGGGCTAGGCCTATACTTTATAAAATAACAAATGTTTTATATACCGTAGCTGTACTGAGCTGATGCATGCTAATTAGCAGAGGTTACTTACACAATATACTGTACATGAATTTAGGAATTCTGAATTTAGGCCAACAGTACCAGACAAAAGAAAATAAATAATAATAATAATAATAATAATAATAATAATAATAATAATAATAAATAATAATAATAATACAATGATAATAATGCTACTACAACAACAACAACTACTACTACTACTACTACTAATAATAATAATAATCGTCCTATAATGTGCATAAACCTCAAATGAGTATATTCGCACAGCAATAATAATAATAATAATAATAATAATAATAATAATTAATTTGTGAGTAAATATCTATATATTATATATAATATATTTTACCGTACTAAAAGTTGGTTTCTATTGATTATTAAGTAGTTTTCTACTCTCGTGTGGTAATATTTTTATCATTTTTGCACCCGTGTGGTCGCAAGTGGTCCCGAGTGGTCGCGAGTGGTTCCGTGTGGTCGCGAATGGTCCCGTGTGGTATTTAGTAGGACCCAAGTAGACTGATCAAAAGAGAGGATTCGGTTGTGACTCCTTTTAAATAACAACTCCCTGGTTCAACATAAACGTAACATTACTAAATCATTGAAATAACAGTTAAAAGTAAAGAATAAAATATAAAGTACATACGTTTTGTAAATGGTATTAAATGAGTGACGTCGGAAAATGAGTCAGCTGTATTTACAATGATGTTACCGGACCGACGGTTGAACTGTCACTGGCTTGGTCCCATCCCCAAGGGATGAGGGCGCAATGTAGTACTTATTCAAAATATACCCTCACATACACCCCCCTAGTTTACTATTGTTGTCCCCAACAATTTAAAAAACAATTAAACAAATGGATACAATCAAAATATATAAAAGCATAAGATACATTAAGAAAATGTTCGTCAATATAAGTTCATGATCAGTCCCTCAATGTCCAAATCTCACTGGTGGACGAATTATTTCGCGCAGATTGTACCTGTTCTCAAAATCTGACGAACTGTCTTCCGAAGAGCTATCTTCTGAACTGTATGATGCAAATTCTGGCGGTGGAGGAATGAATGAAATGAATTGTTCTGTCTCTTCGTCGCTTTCATCAAGGGTACTAAAGGTACAGGGAATAATTAAATTCCAAAGAACTGTTCTTTCTTTATTTCCATCAATCGAACGTACAACATACACGGGCTGATCAGGGAATCTAGACACTACCGTATAAAGTTGATTTTCCCATCTATAAGAAATTTTCCGTCGTTGTCCTTAATGAAACATCGGTAATAGCCAGTGAAACCGAGGAAACGGCGTACTTCCTTCCTCCCGCTTGGAATTGGCCAGTTTTCCACGGCAGCTACCTTGTCGGGATCTGTGGATACACCCTCCGCCGAAACGCGATGGCCAAGATACTGTACTTTCTTCTTTAAAAAATGACATTTCGATTTATTTAGCTTCAGACCGTGACTACGAAGGCTATCGAATACCGTTTGGAGTTTCCGTACATGTTCCTCGATTGTTTCGCTAAATACGATGATGTCGTCTAAGTAGAGTAAAGGATCAGTAAAATTGAGATCGCCAAAAACAGTATTCATTAGGCATTGAAATGATGCTGGAGCTTTCATAAGCCCAAAAGGCATACGGGTATACTCAAACAGCCCAAATGGAGTGGTGAATGCTGTCTTGTGTTGGTCTTGTTGGTCCATCTTAATTTGAAGTTACCCTGATGTCAAGTCTAGACTGGAGAAATATTTTGCCTTGCCGAGGGAATCGAGTCTTTCCTCTATTCTCGGTAAGGGGAACGCGTCACGAGCAGTCTTGGAGTTTAATTTTCGGTAATCGACGCATAGACGCACGCTCCTGTCTTTCTTTCGGACGACAATAGGTGAGGCGAATGGGGTTTGACTTGCCCGAATAACTCCTGCTTGCTGTAAATCCTTCACATGGTCGCGAACTTCCTTAAAGTCGGATGGGGAATGCGTCTGTACGGCAATCGAAACGGCGTTTGGTCTATTAGTGGGATTCTGTGCACCACATTATTAGTAAAACCTATGTCATTGGGATGACTGGAAAAGATGTCGCTGTTCTTCTCTAATATGCGTCGAATGACGTCCGGTTGAAGGTCGGGATCGTCAGAAACTTCCTCGTCACCGCTAGTAGCAGAAACCTCCATACTGAGACAGACATCTTTCGCATCACCACCTTCAATGTTAGATATCATATTACAGCCAGGTTAGCTATACACGTACGTCGCCACAGTTTAATTGGTTGAGATGAGGAATTGACAATGGTAACTGGTACGCAACCTTTCGAAACTTCAGCAACACCACAACCGACTATCAAATCATGGTCACGTGAGTTAACATCGTTAGTAATTTGTTCGACGAGTTCAGTAAATTCCCTGTCTTTGATCACTCTGGGTGCCTTAGCTGATACTACTCGTTGAGTACCAGGCGGTATTGTGATTGGGCGTCGCCCCATGTACTTGATCATGCCAATGTTTCCATTTTTGGTCGCCAAATCCATTCCATCAGTATTTACATATTAAAATGCTAAATGCCACGGAGAGGAGATGCGTTGAATTCTCTGCATCAGGGAACGCCCGTATTTCGTATGGAAGACATCTCGGCTAGCACGAATAGCATTGGTACCAATTAAACATGGAATATTCCGCCTAGCTGAAGTTGCGGACACAACCAAAGCCGGTACTGTCTTGATTTGTTTTCCAAGTATTTGCAGATCGATACACACTACTCCCTTGTGCGGAACAGCTTGTTCTCCGGCACCCTCAATAACGATATCCGTTGGTAGGATATCTGCCTTTGATAAAACTGGGTGTTCTACAAATTCAGAGGTGATGGTTGTTACTTGGGAGCCGGTGTCCAATAATGCTACACATTGTTTTCCACTCACATGCACCTGACATGTATTTGCGTGCCCAACTATCTTGGGGCCCTAGTCGTCACTGTCCAAAATATTTAAAATCGGGCTCTCTTTCTCCGCACCCACTGGTTGTCCCTCAACAGCAGGTGATACTAGTTTAAAGGCTTGGAGCAGTATTGAGCGATATGTCCGTACTCGTGGCAGTTATAACACCTCACTTTTGATTGCTTAAATTTTGGTTGAGGTTGTGATGGTGGAGATTGATACCCCTGATTCTTTTGAAATTGTGGGGGAGGCTGCGATGGCATGGGTTGGTACCTCTGGTTCATCGACGACTGATTACTGGTGAATTGCCCTGCTATTTCTAGTTGATGTAACCTATCCGATAAAACATGCTGATTGTCGATTAACCTTTTCGTAGCCTCGAGTTGCTTTTCCAGTGCAATTGTCAATCTATCAATCTGAGATGATGTGCTGGGTTTCTCAACTGTTTGGTTTAGTGAAAACGCCCTTCTGTCTGCGAGGATCTGTTCCTCTGAAATTATTCGCAATTCACGTCGCAACTGCGAGAACAGCATATCTCTTGATTTCATAGGGGCCAGTCTCTCTCGAACCTTCAGATCAGTTAACCCAAACATGAACTGGGTGGTAAGCATTTAGTCATGATCGTCAAATGTTGTCGATTTTACCTGTTCTGCCTTTCTCAGCATGGCCTCCAACACAATAGCAAAATCAGCCGCACTCTCTCCTCTTCTTTGAACGCTAGCATAGAAATTAGCCATCGGTGACATTGTGGGGTTAGCCTCGCCATACTCTAGAGTCAATTCTTCAAACGCAGCTGTTGCTTTCTTGCCAGCGTCGGCCGTTGCTTCTAGATTTAGTACTAAATCTCTGGGTCTACCTTGTGTATGGCGTATGACCTCACCATAGGCAGCGCTATCACTTAACTTCTTTGACTCTATAAGGAACCGCATGTCCCTTATCCAGTCTTCTATTTGGTGGCCATTGTTGCGACCCGAAAACGGGGCAACCGGCTTTGTTTGGTGCGTAGTAATAACTCCAGAGCTTGGTAATTGCGAACTATCGTCCGCATCCGAGTAGTTTAGTTTCTGTACTGGTAGTGGTAGCGACTGCGTTGATCGATCCGATGTGGTTGGTGTAACAAATTGTGGATCGAATCCTGCCATTTGCAGTGGTGTCAGATTGCCTGTACTGGTTGAAGTCCAGCCGTTTGGCTCTGCGTTGTAAGGGGTAAGTTGCGGTGGGCTTGCCATCACTCTGCTAAAGTATCAGGACTGTGCTGGTTTGTTTATTTTAAGTATTAATATTAATTATTATTAATTTTACTATAGCTATTATTATAAGGCCTACTTTCTGTAAACAAAATAATCTTTCCCATATAAATTTGCGTCTGTTCCCATAAAATTGTGTGACCAGCACAACTCGTACAAGACGAGGAATTATCTAAATTGGTTCAATCACTGGACAGACAGAGAAGAAGACCGAATTTATAAAGCAAATCAATAAGTTTATTAAAATATAAAGACAAGTTAGAAATTAATAACAGGTTCAAGGTCACACGTAATCTCAGTCGAATTCGAGAACGATCTTACCAAGGAATTAAGCTAAGCACATAAATGATAATAAATTAGATATAAAGAAACTTTAACAAAATCGTTAATTAAAAGTAAAGTACAGTAGTTAATAATAATAAACGCTATGTAAACGTAAATAACGCACCAAATGCAATTAAAGTAAATTAAAGTTAGTAAGTATTATTATTAAAGTCTGTATTATTGAGTTAATGTTAAATTACACGTTTTTGACGATAGATATTATTAAACTATTTAAAACAAAACTTTTTATTAAAAAAACCAACACAGTCCATCTACAATAGCAATTCGTTAGCTCCCATTAACTTACGGTATCTATAAACAAAACCTACATAAACGATGGTAAAGTAATTATCCCGAAGGCCAACTGAATAGCAATTAAGATTCAGATTAACAACATATCCAACTACAGTGGTATAACATAGTATCTTATCTACAGTATTAAATAATTAATCTACTGTTTCGTTGTGGATTAAATAATACCATAACCTAATATTTATATAACAAAGTAATACGTAGTAATAATAATATAAAATGATCACTAGCTAGTTAACAAGTCAAAACATTGTCATCATTGTAACACAGGACAATGTACCTCGGTGTATAATTACACAAGGTCATGAGAGGCAGACCTTTAATCGACCACAGGTATGCGAGTACCCTTGTATCGTTAATTCGTTCTGGGCTTACATACTGTATTCTATATACTTATCGTCAACATAAAATATTCATTAAAAGATAAAAATACTAAAGTAATATTACGTATGATAATGTAGCATATTATAATATGTACTAAAATTAGCGTTAATTATAGAAACCAATCGTTCTCATCCTGTCATTAATGTATCGGACACCGTGGTACAGTGTTTAACATAAACGTAACATTACTACATTACCACATACGTTTTGTAAATGGTATTAAATGAGTGACGTTGGAAAATGAGTCAGCTGTATTTACAATGTTGTTTGTTACCAGACCGACGGTTGAACTGTCACTGGCTTGGTCTCATCCCCAAGTGTTATTTGATGAGGTGACTATGAGGGCGCAATGTAGTACTTATTCAAAATATACCCTCACATAAGCTTGAGGTGGCGTTTAACTAATGTGGGTACCTTTGGGATCGTATAAAATACAGCGGGTCGTGGAGTGTTAGGGATTAGTAACTTAACTGCATTCGAAGTGTTATCAGAAAGTTCGTCGGTTAGAGAAATTAATTCTTTTCTGTAATGTTCTGTAGGGTCGTCTGTAAGTGGTTTATAAAAGTTGATGTTCGATAGTTTGCCTCTGAAATGTAGTCAGATCTATTGAAAATCGTTGTGGCTTCTCCCTTGTCGGCTTGTTTTATGATGATACCCTGGTTGCGTTTCTATTCATTGATAGCATTTCTTTCTGCTTTAGGTAAATTATCTGTGTGTGTGTTATCCCTCTGGTAATACCAGATCTGATATTGTGTTCCTTACACAATGTAAGCAACTCGACGTTGTTCAAAGAGGTCTTTCTTTCTGGAACCCTCTCCATCATACATCATCACCGAGCAGCATAAGGTTTGCAGACAAGATATGCCATTGGGCTTCATCAAAACTTCGTGAACATATGCTTAATATTAACAAAAAGCACGGAACACCGAGAGTAAAGCAAGTTTTAAATTTTAAAAATATGCAATACAATTTAACTACTAACTTGCACAGGTTTTACCACCTTCTTACTTCGTAGAAAGGTGCAAAGTGGGTCCACAATCAAATTGGTATTGTCACTCAGACTTACACAATGATGAAATTTGAACATCTTTTAATTTGAAATGATCGCATTTTACAGTAGTAAAAAACATAATAGAAATAGTCACTGAATATTAATGATTTATTTGAAACTGACTGCCAAGTACAGTAAATGAAAAACTAAACTGTTTAATTCTACACTTTTTTATTCAGATTTTCCAATAATTACAGTACTTCTACGATAACAGGAATAATGCGCCAATTTTTAACCCCAGAACACTTTTAAAATATAAAACATTCAATACTGGCATGAAAATACCACACTTTTCCTTTTGTATGTTAATAAAGTCAATTAATTTTGTTCCAAATTAGATTTGAGTTCACATAATGTAAGTCAAGAAGACAACTAAAGTCAGTATTGTTACAATTTTTACTGCCAACTTTTACCAGCTTTATAATAAAAAATGAAGACATTAACTGGATGATTTTAGTAAAAGCTACAGTGTAAAGTATCCATCGCATGGAAAGTAGGGGTTAAGGAAGGGTGCTGGGTGTGAATTAATGCTCCATTGGTTGTTCACCCTCTGTATTTGAGATTTCCCCTTTCTCTGCTACTGGTGCACTCTCTGCTTCCATGGAACTTTCCTCTTTCTTTGCCCTAGATGGTTTACTTTCAATCCCTGCCAACTGTAGATTGGTGGTTAAGGCAAAACAAATCCTAATTCAAATACCCACTGCAATATTAAAAACCTTGTGCCTGCAAAATGTCTATTGAATCTTTATCACTTCTCATTATACAGATGAATATTATTCCACTATCATTGAATATGGACAACAGGCCTAGAAATCACTTTATGAGAAGTGGAATATTAGAACCAGTCACCTAATATGCAAATTATAGACGTTATTCAAAATGGCCACCGAATATATTGAAATGTACATATAATCTGGAATTTGAAGTTAAAAATGTGCAAACTAATATTTTTTTGAAATAAAGGCTTGTAACAAGGATAAAATTCTAAAAATTGCACCTTCAATATGTCCTGTTTAAATGCAAATTTGCTAAAATATGGAAATTAAGGGTAAAATTATAGCATTTGATCGTTGTTTTAAATAGTTCAGAACATGCATGTTTCTATTCGCCCAAATGCAAAATTTGCATCAAAATTGACCGGAAATGCCATGTTTCACCTATGACCCAGTGTATTTCTGGATTTTCGTGTCTTTGTGACTACTGTACATGAAGAATTAGTTTCTCTGACCACTGGATACAAAGATATTAAACCCAATATTTTCATCCCAAATATGCATATTTTAGCTAATTTGCATATGACGTAGGTTTGATTTTTAAAATTTTATCTTCTCGTCACATTTCAAGTATTTTCAGCGGCCATTTTGAAAAACGTCCCTAATTTGCATATAACACATTATATTTTCATTGCAGATTTTTTGGGCTCAGTACGGACTCCAAAAGTATGCATTTTCTTTTAGTTTTAAGGTGTATGCGGATTTTATAAGTCCGCAATGACGATATAACATGTTATATAAGGTTTCGACGCAAGTGTCATCCAGGTTTAGGGGTGGCCAGAAGGTGTCAATAAAGACATCTGGCATGTATGACTGCTTCTGGCATTCCTCTCCTGACGTCATTTTGTCAGATATTTTTCCTAGACTACATCCAATACCATCATCATCATCTCCTGCTTTTTATATTTTCCTTCGGTTCCTACCACTTTCATGTTGCTACCCCTTCAAAACTGTCCTTCATTTTATCATTTATTATGATACTTCTTGTAGAATCAGCTTTTACCTAAAGTCTTACTGGATCACTACAATATTTTCAAGTAAAATACTCATCATTCGCATCTTTACTCTAGAACAAAGAGCTACTGTCCAACAGTAGGACCTTTTCTAATAAATTGGCTAGATTCTCATTAAAGGCACCCAGATATGTTGCAAAGTAGAATCCATATAGACAGAAGGAATATTAACATATTTTCATAGACTCCAAAATATGCATTGTTGGCCATGTTCCCTTTTAGAGCTCTCTTTGCAAAAAATATTGAAATCCTCTTGAACAATTTTGAGTCAGAAATGTATTTCAAAATTAATTGTAATACAAAATGGCTCAAATACATTAAAGAGAAAATTACAATACAAGATAAAATAAAATGGTTTAATAATACTCAAGCTAAATCATCATTAGAAAATTATCTATTAAGATCATATAAAAATGAACCAAAAAAAGTATTTATTGGAAAGAGACAGCTACCATGCATCAGCCTAAAATTTAAAGCTCAAACTGAGTTCATTGCCTCTTGAAGGGAGAAAACAATCAAGGTCACCACAAAACCTAGGTCAATGTTTATTACGTAATTCCAATGGTAAACATCCAACAGATCATTTATATAATAGATTACAATTATTAGAGAATTATTTTTAAAAAACTTCCAAGAAGAACTATGACACAATTACCTAAATCTAGTTTGAACTTATTTATTTCAGGTTCCCCTGAACCAAAGTATCCCCTTTTTCTAGGTGATCTTAAAATTCATTACGAACACCAAATTATAACAAACACAATCCAGAGGACACGGAACTAGGGGGTGCTGCGTTATGGAGAGTAATGTGTGACCGGAAATTGTCTGCCAGTTGGTTGTTACCATGCGCCAGTGACGTTGGAGTACAGCAAAGATGAAACTATTTATGTAATGCATGAATAAAGTTCGGGGTTTGTCGGGTAGTGAAATTATTATTTTACATTTTAAGTGCTCCCTCCATGCATAAGTGTAAGCTAAATTACAGTGATTAATTAGTGAAAATATGGAGACAATTATTTCGAAGTTCCCTCTTTCCAAGAGGGGATGGAAATGCTTTGTGAAAATGAGTACGCCACAGTACTCATTTTCACAAAGGAATACACTCAGCTGGTTAGCTAAAAATATGCAAATTTACATGAACACCTGGGAAGAAAGGTGCAATCACGTTCTGTTGCCTAGCAAACGTCTGTACTGTAGCGTGGGGGGGGGGAGCTAGCCTACTGATGTTCTGTGTATAGCGGGGGACGATGATGCATAATATGACTAGGCCTAGACCTAATAGTAGACAGTGCAATTAAATTAAATAAGCAAAAAAATTACTAGGGCCTAAGAATAATTCAGTTGCAGACGTACCTTGTTTAAGTATTATATGCTGACTATGCGGCTCTTGTAGCCCTAGCTAGACAAGACATTCATATGCAAAGCAGTGGTGTTTGTTTATCCATGAAAAAAGCACGCCGGGAAAGTTTGCCTTACCAGGAAAAAGGTGATGTATTCTAGCTTATGACGTATGCATGCTAACTATAGTGTGAGTGTGACGTCACCAAAAAATAAACATTTTCTATTATAACCAAAATATACAACAAAACTAAAAGGTTTGTGGGCGTAAATTCCCTTTATACGAATTAAGGGTAGCACCATCTCCTTGCCATACAAATTACAGCTCCCATTGACGTCTCAGTCGAGAAATACGAGTAGCTGAAGTTTTTCTCAAAAATCTGACTACGAAACCATATCGAAATTCATGTTCCACTTCTGACTCTGAGTTGTGCTTCGCACACGCCGCTGAGGGCGGCGTTCCAGAAACTCTGCGTCCAGAGTTATAAGCTTTCAAAGTTTGAGGAAATTGTGTTTGCGCATCTTTAAGAGCCACGCCCCTTTTTTGAGGAGTCAATATCTCACAAACTAAAAAACCTATAACACTAATTTTTTTTAAGTGTTAGTTTTTCACATAGTGGATCATTTTTATGGAGTTTCATCAAAATCTGAGAGGGTCATACTGGAACTTTTTTTAAATCTGGTTGATTTGACACGGAATGACCCTGCATATAACCTCAAGCAATCATGTTTAGAAAATATTTTTTGGATTGTTTTTACCAGCGTTTCAGCTTTCTAATTTTACTAGTTTATGTCTTTACAAAGTCAACTTGACCTCTGTGACTTGGATGCAGACGAATACTAGGTTTATATTGTTAACAATATAAACAAAAATTACTAGACTTACTTGCTATGTTTCATCTACAGTTTCAGTAGCCTTGATCACACAAATAACACTGAAACGTCTACTAATTTTTATTGGATTATCAAGAGATTATACTTTTCAATTAAATATTACTGTATATGAAACCAGATGAAATCCTTTTGAGAATCCTAGTAATCACAAAGGTAAAGGAATTCACAGAATTCTGCATTGGCCTACAAACATTGTGATAAGACTTGCAAGTGCTACAATTTTTTATGGCACAAGTTAAGTAATATAGTAATACAAATTACAAGTAATATCTTTCAGCTATGTCAACATACTGAAGGTTTAACTATTAATGAAAAGGATACAAAACTGGCTACATCATCGTCTTCATACACTGTAAACTTGTGATCTTTACCCACAATGGCAACAGAACAATTCTGAGGAAAAATGGTATTAACACACAAAAAAAGAAATATTAAAATGGGGTTTCATTTCATTACAAAATTATGCACTCATCTAATAATTTGGCAGCTTGTAAGGCATTTTCTAATTTTTTTTCCCCACAAATAATAGTTTTAAACAATTTTGTTGTATTTCACAGTTCAACCTATATAACTAACTGTTTTGTAAACAATGAAATGACGTAAACATATATTTTTACCCTAGGAGCCAGACCAAGTTTTGTATGCACTTTGAGGTGCAGAAAATTTGACTTCAGAAATTGGTTCAGGGTGGTCCAAGAATCATTTTTGGTTTGGTAACATATTTTTAAAATGTGGCGAAGGGTCAAAAAGTCAGGGTCAAAGTTCAAAGCTAGAAGGTCCTTGTATCTCCGCAACCACAGGTGGTAGAGTTGAATTTGGCGCCAAATTGTTCGGAACATGCATATTTCTATTTTCTTTAATAGAACATTTTACTAAAAAATGATAGGAAATGCCGTTTCTGGCCTTTTACATGTTTCAAGGTCATAGCCATATGGTCCTTATATTTTCGCAACCACTAGTGGTAGAGAGTTAATTGTGGTGTCAATTTGTTCGGAACAATCATGTTTCTATTTGGTTTAATAAATGAGTTTGCTAAAAAATGACCGGAAATGCCATTTCTAACCTTTGACATACTTTATATATATCTCCGCAACCACTGGTGGTAGAGAGTTAAGTTTGGTGCCAATTTGTTTTTTAACCTCCATGTTTCTATTTACTAATTCAAAAATGAGCGGAAATGCTGTTTCTAACCTTTTACATATTTCAATGTCATAGCCTTAGTCCTTATATCTCCTCAAACACCATTGAACATTCATGTTTTTATTTTATCTATTGTATATCTTTTATATATCTAATGGAATAGTTTGCTAAAAATGGCTGGAAATGTTGTTTTTGACCTTTCACATGCCGACAATATATCATTACTATTAAGGCATATTTATGCCTATCTCTGTACTTACTTGCTGTAAAGACTTAATATTGATCTGAAAGTATTCATTTACACATGTTTCTGTTTTATATATTACTGCATACTGTATATCTCTACCAAAAAATCCAGCCTTTTTCCCATAGCATT
>NW_022736687.1:79726-94386 GCF_011630105.1 Anneissia japonica | reverse complement strand
TTCTTGGACCACCCTGAACCAATTTCTGAATCAAATTCTCTGCACCTCATAGTGCATACAAAACCTGGTCTGGCTCCTAGGATGTTTACCCATATGATGGCAAATGGCGATATTGGTTTATTGGCTTTACAAACTACTATTGATTGACTGACAAAAGATGCTATTTGATTGGTCAATTACTGTCAGGTGACCTAAAAATAACATTATCAAAATGAACTTCAAATGTGTAACTATTGCAACTAATGTAATATTAAATGTCATGGTAAACTGTACATCAACCTTTGTAAGATTCCAAAAAAGTTACATTTTATGTTGAAAATATTATTATTACAGCGCTTTTTGTTTACTAATGATCGTCCTTTTGAAAAAAAACAGTGGAAGATACAGGAAATCATAATAGAGGGGCTCCCATAGAGGGATTTCACTGATAGAGGGTCCATCTCAACGCACCACGGTTAGGGCTAAGGTAAAATTTTTTATAATTATGGCACTTGTAGATAGCCGGAAATCGCACCCTCAGATTGTATTAAAATAAAGAATTTTCCTTTTTTTCTCCAGTATTTTTTTTTTTAAGGGGGGGGGGGGGTGGAGAGCCTTGAACTTTAATATTTGAAATGAAAATATAATCGACCTTTTAGTAGAAAATATTTTCAACAGTTGAATTATATATTTGTTAAACCTAAATTTTAAAACTGTGGTTACCAGTGGCGTATCCAGGGTTTAAGGAAGGAGGGGGGGGGTAAGAAAGTTTTCAGTATGTTTACACCAGGATGTCTGGAAATGGCACTTAAATTCCCTTTCCTTTTTATTTTTGACAAAAAGGAAATAAAACGAACTAATAAAATTCGTGCCCGGTAATGGCATTTAAATACTTACAATTCTGAAAACTATCATATCCACCTGAGCCCCACCAAGTCAGTTGTTTTTAAAAACTTTAAAAGGGGCACTTTTTATATTTTTCCCAACCTCTGAAGGATGGGGCTCAGGCAGCCAGAGCACCCCTCCTGGATATGCCACTGACTACTGTATCATCTTATCAACCCAAATGCATAACAGAATCTCTCTGGTATACACCTTTGAAATTCATTTGAATGATGTTATTTTTAGGTCACTTGACAGTAATTTTCAGTTTTTCCCTCCCCAAAGGAGGGTGAAGGCTACTGCAATAGTGCATGTCTGTGTGTCCTTCTGGGTGCACAACTCAAAAATTACAGAAGTGATTTACTTCAAATCTTCACACATTGATAAAAATAACATGTATATCGGTCTCCTCAAAATTAGTGCTGATAGGAAGATGAATTTTTTTAAATGTTACTTTTTCCGACCACAACAGACAGTCGATTCGTGTAAATCATTACACTTGAGCAGATCTACCACTGGCCAGAGTAGGGCGTGTGTCAAAACCTGGTCGGCGGAATGGAGGCCGTCTGGCCGGCGTGCAAACTCGCCTAATGGGCTTGCAACACAAGTCCTTTGATGCAAGGTGGATCGACTGCGGCCCATTATTTTTTTAGTACACAGATATGCCACAACAGGGTTTGTTCTTATTATTTTCATTTATTACCGTTCCTACACTATGAGTCTGCATGAAATCAATCTAATACAAAATACAGTAACAAACTAGAGTACTACTGCTGACTCAACGTTCAATGCCTTTTTAATCTTGGCCTACATTTACTTCTTTTTACAGGCATCCCATAGAACATTTTTAATGATACTACAGTATTCATAACAAATGCAATGCCTTTTCAACAAATTTTTATCTTGAATTAAGTAGCTAAAAATGGCTCTTTTTTTAGATTTTTTGATTTGATTTATTTTGCATTCAATGGCAATCATTACAATAAAATTAAGAGAAAATGTGGCAGAGACAAGCCAAACCAGTCACTCGTTGCAAAAATCACAAATGGTAAAAGAATCATTTAAACCCGACATTTTGTTAAGAAGTTACAGCAGTTTAAACATACAACTGTTTATAAAGAACAATATTTGAAAAATCAGCCTTCAAAGTTTATGATTTTGGGCATTTCTCAGGCAGAAACCATCACCAAATCGTTAAAAATTGTTGTTTTAGCATTGCAAATGCTAAAACAACAATAAGTATAGTTAATAAACTCAGCTTTGACCTTGACCTTTGACACTGCAATGTAATTTTAACCTTTTTGTGTGTAAATAGTTAGATGAAAAATTTGCATTTAAAAAAAAAATATCCAGCTGCCTAGGGTTGCCATAATTAAAAAATTTCCTACCTCAGTCCAAACCATGGTGGGGCTAAGGTCCCTCCCTGGCCGCCTCATCATTTCCTGACCTGCCATTGAAATATTCATATTGCATCTTCAAAATCTATTAAGACCTCAAAATATCAAGAACGTCCACTCGACCTCAGGAGGGTCCCCTACCCCCGAATTTTGGTCCACTTTTCACAAATTCGCATCCACCCAATAAAAATCGTGTGGCCTGTGGTTTCTGCATAAATATATTGACAAAGACAGTGATCTTTTTGTGATGATGATATCTACAGTACTAATAGTCACACAAATTTGTTGGTTTCAAAATGTGTGCAACTTTGAATGGGCGTTTGACCCATGACACTAAGGTAATTAAGTAAATAAAATGTGCAGTTTTGATTTAATTGATTTGATGTGTATATTTTACTTGCAAAATATTTGCCATAATAATTACTATTGTTATTGTCATACATGAGCTTCACAATTTTTAAAATAGATTTAGAATGCTGTATAGTATATTTACAAATCCAACTTTGACCTTGACCTTTGACACTGCAAGGTCATTTTAACCTTTTTTGTGTGCAACTATTATTCGTATTCAATAATATTTACATGTGAATAATTAGAGAAAAAATTTGCATTTTTAAAAAATATCCTGCTTAACTTCCAGAATAAGAGGTTGACCTTTGACCTAATGACACCGAGAGGTCAGTTGGAAATCAAATGTGTGATTTTGATTTCTTAGTACTTATTATTATTTATGCAAAATGTATAGAAAATTAATTCTGAATGCCAAGCAGAATTTGTTTACTATAATGTATAAACCTATTACAAATCCAACTTTGACCCTGACCTTTGACACTACCAGGTAAACACTTGTACTTTTTCTACAATTATCAATATTCAGGTATACTTTATTACTTTATTCAAAAATTCAAAAAATAAAAATGACATACAAGCAGCCAAAGGCTGGAAATGTAGTCTCACAAATAAAGATACAGAGGCCTAATGAACTGAAGGAGAAACAACCACATTCAATATAACATAGTTTAGAATTTTGGTTATTGTAACAACAGGTAACCTTTTAAATCGCTAGAATTTGCCGAAAGGAATCTCAAGTAAAGGGCGGGATCGCAGGTCTATGATAAGTTGGCAACAAGGAGGCAGCATGTTACAAAATAAATTAGAGGCAAGAAGTTTCTTACCAAAGGACAACAATTGCTCCCTCCTTGTCGACAGCGGTGGAAGACCAGCGATATCACACACCTCAACATATCTACGCGCACTTCTGATTTCTTTCAATGGCACAGGACTTTTTCTCAGTAAAGATAACAATGCCACACAGGACATGCATATTATAATAACGGTCTTATATAGACCCATAAACACTAATAAGATCATTAACAGGAACATTAGCTCTTTTAAGAATGCATAATGTAAACAATTTCTTAGAAGCTCAGCTACGATATCGTCAGCATGAATATTCCATCTTAAATCATTACTAATAGTTACGCCCAACAATTTAAAATGGCCAACCTCTTTAAGCTCAACGCCATTAATAGAGAAACGGGGAGGTGGAACATCTCTATGAAGAAAACTAATTTGCATAGAGCAACATTTAGTTGGCTTAGGTAACATATTATTATTGTTACTCCATTGATTAAACTCATCAAGTGAGGCCTGCATATTAGAGTTATTACCGATTTTAATCGTATCACTTAAAGTTAAATCGTCAACGTATTTCGACTGTCTGCAGCTCTCAAAACACGCATCATTAATTAGAATAAGAAACAGGATAGGACCCAATTAGGTTCCCCGTGGGACGCCACACGTAATTTGAGCCGTAGTTGAGAATTCATTTTCATGTTTAGTGTTTATGGTGTGATTTGTGATAAAGCTGCAGACGGTGAAAATAATAGACCGTCTAACGCCTATATTATTCATTTTACTAATATGAGATTATTATCAACCTGATCAAATGCTTTTGCAAAGTCAATGGTGCAAAGATTAACATACTTATTACCAACCCCCACCCCCCTTAATGTTTTTAAAATCGTATCAATCAAGCTAACTAAATAGTGGGTAGTCGAAGCCCCTTTTCTGCTTCAAAATTGGTTAGAGTCCAACTTGCTGCTGATATCCTGAACAATCCAATTTACCAAAAATGTTTCAAAAACTCTAGCGAAAATGGGAGTCAAAGAAATAGGCCTTAAATCATTACAACTACTTGCAAATTTAATTTTAGGCAAGGGAACAATCGTAGCAGTCTTCCATAGGTCAGGAAACGATTCTTCTTTCAAAGTTCAATTAAAAACATTAGTTAATGGAGGAGCAATCTCAAAACTGAACTGTTTAATAAGCTTCACTGTTACATCATCCGGATGCCAAGATTTACCAATTTTTAACTTGTCAAGTTCAGCACGAACTTGGCCAACAAAGATCATCAGAGGTTGAAAAGACGGTAAATATGCAGGTAGTCTTGTTGTGTCAAGGGCGGAGAGCTGAAAACAAACATTGGCAAAATGGGTGTTGATATCTTCCACTGTATCTTGAGGCCCAGACCAAGTATCCTGAAAGGTGCCTTAGGTTTAAGATTACAAAGTTGCTGGATTCTATGATGCCATCTCAACGCATTATTGAGTTTCAGATTGGCAATGGAATTATTATAAAAAGAAGCTTTAGCTTGTTTGATTGCTCTCTGGGCTGCATTGCGAAAGTTTCTCCAATTCCCGCTTTTTCCGTAATTGGTATATATCTCGTCTCTTCTCCATTAAATTTTTAACACAGTAAGTTAACCACGGTGGATCAGAAACTCTCCTGCGCTTAATCAAAACCGGGAATGCTCTCGAAAATTCAACCGTCAAAATCCTGTGAAATACCTCACCTTTATCCGAACAAGAATCATCATTATAAACTTGGAGCCAGTCATAATCAGTGATCCATTCACCGAAATATCTAACAGAAGATTCTCTAAAAGGTATCGTGGTACTATAATTTATAGTAGTGAGTTTTTTCGAGGTATTGAGATGCAAGGTTCCAACAAAAGAGAATCGTGTTCGCTTTGACCCAAAGTAGGCAAACGCTTAGGATCACGACAGTTCAAAAACACCTTGTCCAATATGGCATCTCCACGCGTCGGACAGTTAACAACCTGGGTCATATCAAGACCTGTGACGATATCTTCAGTTTGTAAATCATTGAAATCACCAAGCATTAAAATAGGAGCAGTGTGATTAGCAGTAACAATTAAATCAATAGTTACCATAATGTGAGATCGTAGCTACCAGAAGACGAAGGAGGGTAATAAATAGCACCAACGTAGATTTCTCTGTTTGCAGGTGTGAGGCATTGTAATCTTTGTCCACAAAAATTCGAAACAACACCTTTTATGCTCAACAGACTCTTGCATTGTGAACTGCTGATATGAGGCACGTTGTGGCGAAAAGGCTAAGTTGTCGCACAAGCCGTTATTGAGTAAATGGCCTATAAAGCCTCGGAGGTCAAAAAATGGCCTAAAACTCGATTTTTTTTTTTTTACTATAAATCGATAAATACATGTCTAATAAATCATGTCCAAAAGTCTCAGTTCTTGAAATGGTCAACAAACCTGTTATTTTATGTCTTTTCTGAACATGATTCGATCAAGGAATGTTGAAAAACTACTCCAAAACCACCGTCAAAATTCAATAAAACGTCCATTTTATATCGCCTCTTGCGTGGTCAAAATCACATAAACACCCCATGTGTTTGGTACCGATGGCTTCCTTAGAATGTGACCTTTGTCAGCAGTTCAACAGTTCAGAGATAGGAGTGAATTCCAACCAATTACAGAGGGTTTTGTAGGCCTATATGGTTGCTATACATGTGTAAACAATCGCATCTTTCACGTTAGCTGATTGGTGGATGCAAAACCGAGCTCATTCAAGCCTTACTGCGCATGCTCAATAGCCCATTCTAGGCTTACAGAGCACGCGCAGTTAGCGTGTTTTCAATCGAAGTAATCGAAGCGTGCAACGAGTGTTCTGGTTCTTTTAAAGAAAATCATTGCAGTTTGTTGTTTAAAACTTAAGAGAATCGTATTTAGAATATTAGCGAAAGTAGCAGTAGTTCGATAGTTATTCCTAGGCCTAGCCTGAATTTAGACAGGTAAAGATGGCCAAGCAGAACAACGATGATCAAATTGAGGAGGCGATTTTAGCTGCAGTAAACAATGCTAAGGATTCCGGTTTAAATGATGAAGACGTAAACATCGTCAATGATTATTTTACATCGTTTTTTGGAGACAAAGAGGACGATGTGGATGATGATGATGAGGAGGAGGAGGAAGAAGAAAGTGACGAGTATGATGAAAATGGAAATGAAGAAAACGACGAAAACATAGATCCTAACGTCGGCCAACCAACGTCTGACATTTTGACAGCCGATGATGTGCCTCTGATGGTGTAAGTACTACCCTACATTACAAATAAATATTGTAAATAAGTGGGAGTAACGTTAGCCTGAATGCCTAATTTTGTAAAAAAATGCTATAGTTTACCAATGAAATACAGTTATTCAGGAGCCTAGGCCATAGGCTAATAATAATTCTCTGTGTAGTTTTAGTAGTCCCATGGGCGTTGACCAGGTATTATGTAATGAGTAGAGCATAAACTTTATTGATTGTTAATTTAGGCATACTACAAATAGGTCAATTTATATTCTGCTTATATTATATTTATTGTTTGCTTAGGTCTGTTTTTCTGTTTACCAATCTTACAATGAGTAATACTACTAGGCCTAAGCAAAATTATATACTTATGTAGGATCCTATGGCCCCTATGTAATTTAATATTCTTATTTTAATACAGGCCCTAATTAGTTTAGTTTTTCTAAGACAAAATATATTAACTATTATTAAAAAGTCAAAAATATAATAATGTGGTGATAAATTAAACATGCATTTAATTCGGTTAATATGTGAATCAACATGACTAGACATATTTTTTCCATGACATTGTTAATTAAATTATTTTTCTTTCAAAATGTTTTAGGCTGAAGGAATTTAATCATGATGATTGGGACAATCCTCAAACTGAAGCTGAGTGTCATAAGATTCGTGCATTCAATGGATGTAAGTGTAAGAATGGCCAGCCATGCACCCAACTCTTTGATGTTGTTTTCATTCTCCAGCGAAGAATGGAGATGTGTGAACTTTCCAGTGCTGAAAGGAAATTGTTCATCATGGGACACATCAGCACAAGCATAAATCGAGGAACAATGACACAATGTACTAAAAGGAGAAGGCAATCCCTTCGAAAACAAACAAGTTGCACGTACTGGATTGAGGGGAACAGAGTGTGTCGAACATCATTTGAGTTCATTCACTGGTAGGATTTTGAATTCTTTTAAGTTTTTTTCAGTTCACTTTTATTATCCCTGCAATGACTTCTAATGCTTTTAGTGAAAAGTAATTTTTTCCCCTTTAAAATAACTTTACTGTCTTACTAACTATAAACATAACTTTTATAATCTTTGTCTTTGTACTGTAGTATTTCTTCAAATCAGATGAGTGGCATCCTGAAACACTATAAGGCAAATGGAGCTACTGCCCCAGTAAAGAATTCAGGTGGACGAAAGTATGGAAAGAATGGTATTTCATTTGGTGACACCAAGCATGTAGCGACGTTCATCACAAATTTTGGTGAAAGACATGGAATGATGCTGCCAGGCAAGACAATGGGTGTGAGAGGCACTGATGCAAAAATTCGGTTGTTGCCAACATCGGTGTCTAAAGCTTCACTATTTCGAAAATACACTGCACAAATGGATGAAGTAAACAGAAGAAGACATGTTGCAGGTAGGTCTATAATTTACATATCTCTATTACAAATGTTTGTGATAGGTTACTTTGAAAAAGAAAAGAAAAAAAACCAGTTAACTCCCTTACAAACAACTTGTAAAAATCTTGTAACTTTCTAATCGCTCTGTATTTTACAGGTCATGGGCCTTTGAGAGTTGCAAAACGAACAACTTTTGAGAAGATATGGAAGGACCACTGCCCTTTCATAAAGGTAACGAAACCAAAGACGGATCTATGTTGGCAGTGCCAGCGAAATAATTCTGCAGTCTACCCCAGTGCGAACAGCTCTCTTGCACAAAAGACGGAGAGGTAAGTTTAGTCTATATTATTTAAAATGTCTTTTTATTTCAGAATTTCATGTGCATAATAAATGATAGAAAAAAAGCAAAACTGCACATAAGTTAATATAATAGTATGCCAAGTCATAATCTACCACAATTAAAATAATCTTTGTCTCTCTTCCACTAAAAAAAACTACATAAATATAATTGTTATTTTTTAATAAATATATAATTAGTTTTTTTCATTAAAATATATTTATTGATTATATTATATTATTTTGCAGTTTGGCTAGACAACTTTCGCAACTTTTATCGGAAGAACGCGGTAGACGCAAAAGAAACTCTTAAAGGCCAGATGCTAGGACCACACGAGGCCTGCAGCCAAAACATTACCAGTCATTACAGTTTTGATTTCGCACAACAGGTGCTGTATCCAATGACCCGCTGCAACCCGGCCCAGTATATTTTATAACCCAAAGAAAATGTGCAATGTTTGGTGTTGATGCAGAAGGGCTCACCAGGCAAGTAAACTATTTGATTGACGAAGCGCACAACCTGTTTAAAGGCTCTAATGGAGTAACATCTTATTTGCACGATTTTTTCAGTACCAATGGATTAGGCGAGAAAAGAGTAATTTTAAACTGTGATAATTGTTCAGGACAGAACAAAAACAATTTCTTGATGTGGTATCTTACATGGCGGTGTATCCATGGCTTTCATAGCGAAATTTCTGTACATTTTATGCTTGCTGGCCATACGAAATTTACACCTGACAGTGGGTTTGGATTGTTGAAACAACGCTTCTCTAAGTGCTTTGTCAGCTCGTTGGAAGATTTGGTTGAAGTTGTGAATACATCTTCAAGTGCTGGAGTCAACATACCAAGATTGGTAGGCAATGAGAATGGAGAAGTTTTTGTCAAGAATTATGACTGGCGCGAATTTCTTACTCCATACTTTAACAAGATTCCTGGGATCCTGAAGCTACATCATCTCCGTTTTAGTGCAGCACATCCAGGGGTTGTGTTTTGTAAGGATTTCATTGATAGCGAAGAGCGACAATTTCAGCTACTAAAGAGTGTACATAACTTGCCACCAGTAGATCTGCCTGCTCAATTGCCTTCTCCTGGAATACCCCTTAAGCGACAATGGTACTTGTTTAATCATGTGAGAGAATTTTGCAAAGATGCGGTAAAGGACAAAGTGTGCCCCGCTCCAGCCAAACCACTAGAATAGTTAATCTATTCTCTATCAACATAATTATGTAAACCTATGTAAAATAAAATATGTCTTTCACTATAATAATTTTTTTCAATAATCCGTCTATATACCTGTAATGCAATATTGATTTTTAATAATAAAAGTACTATATTATGACACTAAAGCCTTGTTTGTAATTCATATGATTAAAGTATACTGTAGTAGATGTATATTATGTAGACAAGGAATACAGATTCTGTAATGTAGATATGAATACATTTTATGGTTACAAGATTAAAACCACTTATATTTTTATTTAATATGCATTTTCATTTCCTCATAAAAGTAACGCAATCAAATCAATGTATAAATGAAATAATACAACCTATTTAAATATACAATTGTACCATATACATGTATTTCATTTCTTAAAATTTATATTTCATTTCCATTAAAGTATTATTTTTGTAGTCATAAGTAAACTGGTTTCCTGTTGATTTTCATATAACCATTAGTTTACTCTTTGTTTATACCATATCCAAGAAGGCTGTTTATCAATGTCTTTCATAGGTAGTTCAGTTCAAAGGATTTTTAAGTCTGTTTTGTATGTTTGTGGGGCAATATTTGCTTAAAATTCTTAATTATAATATTGTAATGTATGGACACAACTAATATTAAAGTGCAATGCTGTAAATCAACTTTCAGTTGAGTAAACTTTTCTGTATTTATTGTATGTTTTTTGTTAGTTGGATTGTGCAATTGGTCCTCATTTTCTGTATGAAAACATTGACGGAAATAAATAATTTTTTGACAGATAATTCATTGTACTGTGTTTGATTAGTGTGCCAAGGCTTAGCCAGCAAGCCGTCCGGCTGCCTTTTGGACAGCCTACAATTATTTAGGACGGCCATGTTATACCGAGACGGCTTGGCCTAATCAGCTCGGCCTAGCCTAATTTTGCCTGGTATACCTTTAACAAATTCTTTATATTCTTCAAATCTAATGAATGTTACAGTAAACTAAAGCTAAATCATATTTACGTTTGATAAACAACATTTATTGATTGAATGTATGTTTTTTTCGTACCAATATTCGGTGGGGATTCCCAAGGATGGGTGTGGCCTCCCCAGCAGCTTAGTGCCATGATTCAGTTATAACTGCAATGTCAACATTATTTTTTATAATAGTTGCTTGAAATTCACTAACTTTATTAACAATAGATCAAGCATTAATAAGAAAAAATGATGGAAGACCAAGGCTAGCATTACTGACAGCATTACATCGAGAAGTTATATGAATCAAATTATCAACGTTAATTCCGCATTCCTGTCGATCCCTGTTAACATTTATAGATCTAGTACAAATACATATTGGAATTTTTCTTCTAAGATTCTTCACTCCTCGTTTCCCATGGCATCTAATTCAAGTATTAACATTATTAATACAGCACCACCAACCACACTGCAAATTAGAGTCTACAATGATCACATACAGCAAGTGTGAACTTCTTAGTCTGAATTTTAATTTGATCAACAATGGATTTGGTAAGCAAAGGAATAATTTGCCTCAAGATATCTGGAACCATTTAATAAATCTTAAGATTAATGCCTTTAAACCTACACACTGTGGATCCAAAGGCCGGAGCTGGAAAAATAAACATAGCATTATAATTACGATGAGGACAGGTTCATTGGTCGAACTAGAAATAATAATTTACTACGCTCGCTACCAAAACAACAGATCTACGGCAATAATATTCATTGTGAGCAAGGTCTAGTAGGAACAAATGCCAGCCTTTTCTTCATTACTGTTTTAGCAATGATCTTGATTTCTGTGTGATCACGGTAAAGTGGTGAAAAGGTCATGATCAGGTTGAAATAGCCAGTCTTAGACCAACAGGATACAACTTTATTAGTAACCTACGAGCAAATCGACCTGGTGGAGGCGCGGGAATATTTTTCAGGAATGCCATCACTGTCGAGGAGGCAACAAGTGGTGTTGCCTCGAATATGCAAAATATTCAAAAACAATCAACAACTTTAAGATTATGATTGTGATTATATACAGACCCCCTTACTCAGTTCAACACCCTGTGTCTATAGGTGTGTTTCTTCGTGAATTTGCCGACTACATTGGTGATATAGTTTTTTCCCATAACAAAGTCCTGATTTTAGGTGATTTTAACATCCACGTAAATAAAGTCGCAGATCCAGATGTGGATGCTTTCACCAAATTATTAGATACCTTTGCGTTTAAGCAGTTGGTTGATGAGCCCACCCACACTTCTGGAAACACTCTTGATCTGATATTGCATCGTAATAAGGACTTCTGCGTAACCGATATCATGAGTTAACCATCATTTATCTGATTATAGGTTTGTGGTAGCAAAGCTATCTACGCGTCGTCCAATACTTGTGCGTAAGCAAATACAATATAGATGGATTAAGACTATTAACGATGATGCTTTTAGGGAAGACATCAACGCGATAGCCAACGAACTGGAGTCTTGCAACGATCTGGATATACATGTACTAGTATCTAAATACTAATACTGTATAACAGTTTATGTACATACAGAGTTACTTGATAAGCACGCACCTTTAAAAACCAAATGTTTCACTGTAAGACCTTTTGTACCCTGGTTTGACGCCCAGGCTCAACATTACAAAACAACAGTAGGCAATGCCGAGAAAAGATGGTGTAAACACAGAACTAATCATAATCGAGAGATTTTCTGCAAACTTCGTAATTCATACAAACATTACTTGGATATGACTAAACGAACCTATATGCAAGCCAAAATTGAGTCATGCGGCAATAATACCAAAAGGCTGTTCAATAATGTCAATAACCTCATAGGTAATGTTAAATCCTACCCTCTGCCAGACTCACTATCTGACACTGGTTTAGCAAATGAATTCGCCGAGTATTTTTATAACAAAGTCGATAAGATTCGGAACGAACTTGACAAGACTCCACTATTTCAACCACCGACACTAGATGTTCCAGAGTTTCCACCATTCACTACGTTGGAAGTGTTACTAAACAAAGCTAAACCGACAACAGGTCAAAGAGATCCAATACTATCAGCACTTATAAAAATACAGTGACATTCTTCCACGATCCAGCTGTCACATAATCAATACATCGTTTGCGTCCAATTTTTTCCATCCACACTGGAAATACGCAATAGTTAAGCCGCTTCTAAAAAGTCTAATCTAGAAAAAGAACTCAAGAACTACTGTCCGGTGAACAACTTGTCATATTTATCTAAAATAGTTGAGAAAGCATCCCTCATTAGCTTTACCACTCCTATGGATACATTCAATCTGCTTCCGTCACATCAGAGTGCACAGACGTCATTACAGTACAGAAACTCTCAAACAATCCTTCTTAACAATATGGAAAATAGTCTGTTATCTCCACCAGTGGCAATAGATCAAAGTGCAGCCTTTGACACGGTTAACCATTCTCTCTTGGTTGACCTTCTTTGAAATTGTTTTGGTGTATGTGGTGATGCCAAAAAATGGATTATATCATCTCTCTGAACGGCAGTTTGATGTCGCCATTAACAACTCTCATTCATCTCCTATTGACATTAATTTTTCTGTCCCACAGGGCACTATAAATGGCCCTATTTACTTTACACGCTATGCAAGTACTTTGGAGTCTCTTATTAATAAGTTACTCACTCTTGCAGGTTATGCAGATGATCATACCATTTATGGTAGTTTCAACGCAGGTGATATGGTATCTGAGATAGCTACTATGACAGAGCTGGAACACAGTCTTGCTAAAGTGAATTCTTGGATGCACGCAAATAGGCTAAAAATGAATAAAAACAAATCCGAATTTACTATCTTCGGCAGCAACAGATTATTACCCAAAGCATCTACAAATAAGATGGTCATTGCTGATACTGATGCAGACAGGTCAGATTGCGTGAAGCTTCTGGGAGTTTCATTTGATCAAAACCTTAATCTCACAAAACACATCGCTGCTAAATCCAAAGTGGCCGCGATTGCTATGTATAAAAGTATTTGGACCGTCCAACTTGTTTCAAATTGGCAAATGCTTTAATTTTCTCACATATGAACTACTGTAATGGCCTTTTTGTTCATCTTCCCAAAAAGACACTAGCTCCCTTGCAAAGAATTCAAAACTTAACGGCGAAAATCATACTTAACTGGTCAAAATATGACAGTGCAACTGAAGCATTAAAACAATTACATATTCTTCCGGTGGCTGTCCGATCAGAGTACAAAATATTAATTTTAGACTTCAAATGCATTCATGGCCTATAGCTCCACCCTATCTCAGCCACTCGCACTACCAGATCTGCTTCCAGTACTATATTCCATATTCCATTCACCAGATGTTCCACATTTGCTGACAGATCTTTCAGCGAAGCTTTATTATCGAGGAAGAAGTAGTTATTAATAGGAAGCTGGTTCCAAAGAAAAGCAGAAGCAAAGGAGAATGAGCATTGACCATAGGTTTTGGTAAGGCAGTCATGTTTCAGCTCACTTATTTCTTTACTGTCAAATATGTAATATTGTTTTAGCCTCGACTCAGAATGATGATGTTGGACAGAGAATCATTTACCCACTTTTAATTTTTTATGAGAAGTTCCTATTATTATGTGAATCAATCTACTATCTGATATTATTATTTGATGTGATTTGTTTCGAAATTCTAACAGGTAAACACAACAATTAGAGAATTTCAGGATAACTCTTAAAGCATTTCTGCTTGTTTCTGAAATGGTCCCATTGAAATAATAAAAAATAACGCTACAATGACAAAATACAAACTAGATTTGAACTCGTCACTGAGGACGAGTTAGGTGATCCGCCGTACTTTGACCCTCACGAAGCACGCGCGTTTCTGATTGAAAAGTATAATATTCCAAAACATGCTCTATTTAAAGAGTAATTTTGAGCAATCTAAAATGAATTTTAAAGAAAAAGAGTAATTTTGAGCATTTTAAGGACTTACGAATGTGTACACATACGTCTTAACGTCCGTGCGCACGGTAGTATTAATACAGTGTCAGAAACCAAACACATGTAACCGAAACGTAATTTCCAGCTGCAGTACGTGCTGTGGGCGTGG
>NW_022736687.1:79103-79511 GCF_011630105.1 Anneissia japonica | reverse complement strand
ACTAAGGTACCTGACATTCAATCTTGACCTGAAGATTATGCTCACCTAATATGATTCAGAAATGAGAATGGTTAAGATGATATGGGCTCATCAACGTTTTAAGAAAAGAAAGATGTGGGGGTCAGAAAAAACAATTTTTTGACCATGATGACGTCATTAAAATCTAAAAAGAGGTCAAATATATGAAAGAGAATTGTCTCAGCTATAACATACTGAAAGTTGGAAGACGATCGATCAAGGATAAGCGAGATACGCTCAAATGCGTATTTTAAAAAATGACATCATAGCTATAAATCACTTTCTTTGAATTTAGACGCCAATATGATGACGTCACAATGTCCGATCAGCCATTATGATCTCTAAAATCATATTTACAACTTATGTGCTTTCAGAATATGTAATAAAAAT
>NW_022736687.1:77127-79028 GCF_011630105.1 Anneissia japonica | reverse complement strand
CGCACAAAGATACCTATGTTTGATGCGCACGTACGGCATTGCTATTGGTCAAAAGATGACCGAAAAGAATGCACATTTGTGAAAACAATGTCAGGAACCCAAAATATGTAAAATAACGTAATTTCTAGCTTTTGTACGTGCACGTAAAAATGCGCGCACGTAGTGGAAAATTTCAAAAAAATTTGAAATGCTCAAAATTTCCTAAAACGTGCTCTAATTTAGTCATAAAGTGATTTCGAGCATTTTAAAATTTTGACGCGCGCGCGTGCGCGTTAATAAGCGCACGCGTCAAATTAGGGTACTGTACATTCAACATTAACCCGAAGTTAATGCTCACTTAATACGATTTCGAAATGGCAATTGGTTAGGCTGATATGATCGAAATTGTAAAAAGCAAAATTGCGCGTAGATGACGTCATGCATGACTGAACGCGTTGAAAAGCTTACCATGACTATTCCAGACCAAGCCAAATGTTCGCTGACAGCGATTTTGCGTAACTCGTGGCATTTTTTTAGATATCGTGCGAACAGAAAAGGGGAGAAAGAAAGAATAAAAAAAAGAAGATGATTCTGTACAATAACAATAGGTGATCCGCTAGTGTAGCGGATCACCAAAAAAAGGCCTTATCCATAGCTCTAAGTATCAAAGACATTTCATGTCTCCTTATCTTTCTGCCAAATGATTTTCCTTAACCCTAAACTCCAGGACGGTTTCCGGTGGGGATAGTTTCACCTATTAAAACTTTGATTGTAGATAAAGGCTATGCTATGATTAACACTTTTTTTAAAATGATAATTGCTCCCAATCAAGCAATCTAATTTCATGTTCCGTATGTTTTCTGCTAAATGATTTTGTTTTTGGCCCTGGAAGCTGTCAATACAGTAAAGGTTCTACACAACAAAAATGATGATTTTCCATTATTTCATGAAAAAACTAAACATTAATAGAAATATTTTTGTTATCAATGTATCAGTCCAGTTACAAACAAGAATCTACAAAGTATCAGTATTAAAACTGAGAAATCCAGCTAAATTTATTCAAAGAACTAGGAAAATCAAATTTTCACCAATAGAGGGCAGCAGACAATGACATGTTTAATGGCGAATATCTCCATTACTATTCATTTTTTTTATATTAGTGTAATGGGGAAAATATTCAGTGCATTATTTCCTTTCCAATGGTACCACTTAATGATATGTTTGACTAGATGTATCCGCATCTTGTTTTCCAAATTGGCGGCCAGTTAACCTTCTCGAAAAAATTGGCACCAACATTTTTCTTGTTCAGCATAAAATTCTTAGTCGGAAAAGCGTTGTTATCATAATTTAACATGAATCACGAACAAAAATACATAGGCCCCTGCACTACTAATGAAAAAAGACACTTCAGAAATTTTATAAGCCAATACAGTGTGTTAAATCTAAATTCACAGATGCATTATTCAATACTGAGGTGCTACATACAAAGAACAGAATTCATATGTAATGATGAAAAACAACTCTTTATTAGTAATATGCGCCCTTCTGAAAGGCTGGGTTACTAAAGATACAATAGCCAGATGGATTATGAAAGTTTTACAGATGTCGGGCATAGATACAAAAGTTCTTAAGCCATATTCCGTAAGGGCAGCAGCATCATCAGCTGCAAAACCACAGCATGTCCCAATATCAGATATTCTAACAAGAGCTGGTTGGTCTAATGAAAAAAGACTTTTCAGAAATTTTATAAGCCAATACAGTGTGTTAAATCTAAATTTACAGATGCATTATTCAGTAATGAAATTGAATGAAAACCGTTCAAATGAGTATGATTGGAAAAGTGTTTTTTGAAATTGATTGTTGTGGAAATAATATATTTTTACAGTATGGTGTTGTAATTACATACAGTACAAGGATACAGG
>NW_022736687.1:61931-76843 GCF_011630105.1 Anneissia japonica | reverse complement strand
CATCTTGTTTTCCAAATTGGCGGCCAGTTAACCTTCTCGAAAAAATTGGCACCAACATTTTTCTTGTTCAGCATAAAATTCTTAGTCGGAAAAGCGTTGTTATCATAATTTAACATGAATCACGAACAAAAATACATAGGCCCCTGCACTACTAATGAAAAAAGACTTTTCAGAAATTTTATAAGCCAATACAGTGTGTTAAATCTAAATTCACAGATGCATTATTCAGTAATGAAATTGAATGAAAACCGTTCAAATGTGTATGATTGGAAAAATGTTTTTTGAAATTGATTGTTGTGGAAATAATATATTTTTACAGTATGGTGTTGTAATTACATACAGTACAAGGATACAGGTACACAACACATTTTTGGAGATGGCCACAGAGTAGCTTTCAACATCTTACAATAATCTTGCAACCACATATTATGAGATGAAATGGAAAAATTAAACAAGAACTCACCCGAGTTTGATCTTCATTTCATGAAGTAATGGTAGTAGGTAGAGATTATGTGCCCATCCCACCCACCCATGCTTCATAATAATATTACGTTTTTCCTCAGTTTCAACCTTAGAATTGCTTATACTCTTATGCTCCGTGGCCATCTCTATTTCAAGACTGATCTACACATACGTAAGACTCGAGTCTCACATAATCTCTACCCACTACCATTACTTCATGAAATGAAGATCAAAGTTTTCACATAATCTTTCCTTTTTTGGGGGTGATTTGTCATGGAATGTAGCATAACCCATGTAACAAAAATTGTAAACCTTATGTTTACCGACTCTTTGGACTGAATGCCCAAGTTACAAATTTATAAAATAAGGACTGATTAATTTGTGAACTAGTCTGACAAAAGTAGTAATAAATATTTATTGACATCATGTATACCAAACTTTAGAGACATTTAAACTCTAACCTTACGTTGCTAAGGTAATTATTATTATTATTTAGTGCGGGCCATTTTCCCACTGTACTTTGTTTTTGGCAAAAGGTGACTGGTTTGGCTTGTCTTTGCCACAATTTTAAAAAATTAAGGACGTCATTTTATAATTCCCTAATTAACTATGTTTAAAGGGAAATATTTTAGCATTTAAAAAGGAAATTTGAAAATGGAAAGTTCAAGCCTCCATTTACTATGAAAGAATTGAAATTTCATGTTTGTTCCCATAATGTGTGATAAACTACACTACATGTATATGACCCACTCTTCTAAAAGGTAGTCAAATGCATTTATACCTTTGTAGTAAGTGCTGATTCATTAGGTAATGTGTCTCTTAATGCAGTGAGTCCATGCTTTACAAGCTCATCCAGTGTACCTGCAATTAAAAAAAACATTATAAGAACCATAAAAATTAATGGCAATAAAAATAACATTGTTTACCATAGAATATCAACTGAAAGTAGTGTTCAATTAGTTTTACATCTTTTATTTTGCCTGATGTTGGAAGTTTGTTTACCAATTTCCCACTCTTCAAACTAGCTACTTTTGTGCTGCAGTCTGCTGCACAGTAAAAGCAAAATCTGAAAACCATTGAAAACTTGTAAAGTAGGAAACCTATGTTAGATGCCTATCTACATCTACAAATGCCTTGAGTGAAACTACTGTATTTTATACATCTTGAGGTGATATCAGCAAATATAAGGCAGCTGGAATTTTTAAAATGCCTGGTATGTTCTCAACGGAAATTTAGAACAAAAGGGGTGCTAAAATTGAAACTTGTGGCACTTCAGAGAGGACATGGAGTACATTTGAAGTATCGCCTTCAAGGGTCACTCTCTGTAATCAACCACTAAGGTTTTACACCATACTGATCAAGTTTAGATAAGTAATAAAAAATGTGAAAATATATCAAAGGCTTTGCTAATGTCGGTGTATATGATATTGCATTTGTGTTTCACATGATCTACCGTGTAATATATTTAGGCTTTTATAGTTTATTATTTATTTATTTTTATTAATTATAATAATAAGAACAAATATTTGATAAATCTATTTTTGTATTAATATTTAATCTTGATTTTCCATTGTTATATTGGCAAATTTATTTTTTATTTAATTTGTTTTAATGTTGAAATTGAAGTTGGAGGGGCACACCATATCCGGTGATAGTAGTTTATGTACCGCTTTTGCCACTCCTCAGCCCTCCTCTTCCTTTGTTGATTTTGTTTTGTTTGTTGTACTGTGCTGAAAGGAATAAAATAAAAAAATAAAAAAATAGATAAAGTAAGAAGTTCCTGCTAGTGAATACGGGCATAATTTCATTATTAATCTTACAGCTAAGTCGTTTAAGTTGTTTAGATACGGTGTTGGAACAAGTTTGATCTTTAAATGGTAGAACAATTCTGATGGGTTGCTCAATAGCTTCTTGAAACGTCTGGACGTAGAGCAAAGGATAATGGAGTGTATTTCACAGGTATTAAATCATCATAGCTATTGTATAAACCAAGCTTGTTTTCTATTTTTCTTCTTTTTTTTTTTTTTTTTTAATTTATGTATAGCGCATATACCGTACTATCTTGAAAAAAAGCCTATGCTATCTTGAAGACCATCGGCTTCTTTTCGAGGCTAATTTTGCAAACTAAAGAATAGGGCTTAAATACGAGATGGGCTTCATCACGAGATAAAGCATACTGGGCTTCAATTCAAGGTTTTACAAGCTAGGTTTATACAGCCACAGGTTGCGGCCGGAAATCATCCAATTTTAATAAATTCAATTCAATTCAATTCAACGTTTATTGTCAAACACAGTGAGAACATGGTTTGAAATTCTTCTTGTTTGTTCACAGTTAAAATGCAAGTTAAAAAAAGACACAAAGATAAAATCACAGAAAAAAACGGAGGAAACAGCGAAAAAAATAAAAACAATAAAAGTCTGCTAAATGATTAAAATGGCTAAAAAGGCTAAAAAGGCTAAAAAAATTAAAAAGGGGTTAAAATTGATTAAACAGCTTTGGCAAAGGCAAGCAGAATGGGGTATACAGCATACCCCATTCTGCTTGCCTTTTCCACATTTTATTAAATTGTCTCATAGCGCTTGGGAGAAATGATTTACAAATTTTATTTGTCCGCATACTTGGATATAACATACGTCCAGTCCTGCAGAAGGCGAGGTACTGATTAAGAGGGTGATTAACATCTGATATAATTATCTTGAACAACAGACTTGACACAAAAATCAATATAATGTGAAATTGCTTCCGTTGCTCCATTTAACGTAGATCCTTCAAAGAAGACATCCCAATTCGTAACTTCAAAACACCCTCTTAATGTTTCAATGCTATCCCGAGACCAAATTCTTATTGACTTAATAGTAGGTTTGATTGCTTTAATTCTCTGAACATATTGTGGTAACAGATGAACGACATCGTGATCTGACGTGCCAATTTTAGGTTTAATGTCACATTTGTACCTGTATGCTGCAAATAAGTTGCCATAGCATTTATCTAGAATATTGTTACCTCTGGTGGGTTTGTCAACATACTGATGATAAAGTGGAATGGTATTCTTCAGATCGCATTGGTTAAAATCACCCGTGAGAATTTTAACAGCGTCCGGCGAGTCATTCTCCATGTCTCGTATTAGATCTTGTAAATAATCCGCTGAATTTTTAACAATGGCTGTTGTAGTGATGTATACCACCATAACAAATATTTTTGGGAATTCCCATGGTAGGTATAAGGTCTAAGAGCGACCGTAAGCAATTCTATATCCTTTGTACAGTATTGCCTGAAGACTTTTATGTTTGAGCACCAACGGTTATTGATGTAATACATACACCTCCTCCACCATCTTTGCAAGCATCGGGCGTTCTGTCCGCTCGTAAGCAAGTGAAGCCATCAATATGGCTAAAACTATGAGTGTCGACATTCGACCGGAACCATGTTTCAGTAACGCATATTCGACATGCATCCCTGAAATCCCTTAAAGTTTTGGTATTTACTGTCAGTTCTTCAAGCTTTTCTCTAATAGAACGAGTGTTGAACATAATTATAGATGGGAGTGGTGGATTGAAAGTGGTAACAACAATTTGCCCGACAATGATAACACCGACAGCATGAAGAATACCATAGGCAAAAACAATAGCCTTCCCGGAGCCTCGCTCCTTCGGGGAGATGAATTATATAGGTCTATAGTTTTTAACTTCAACTCTTATGCAGCGGAACAATGTTCGCTATTTTGAACTGATCAGGAAATTTACCAGACTTTAATATGGACTAGGTAGAGCTGCAGCTCCCATGAAACAATGCTTTTTTAAATACAAATTTTCAACCAATTTTAAAGTTTACCATTATATTTTATAACTTTTTTTAACCATTTTCACAATTTAACACTCATTTTATATTTTAGGTATGTTCCACTATAGGGTAATTTCATGTGAAATAGAACATGAACATAAGAAATTCATATATATATATAATACGGGTGGTGTGTATCAACACACATTGGATCATATATATAATCTTGGATCTATTTTTATTAATGAAAATGACATTTTAGATATTCTTTAGACGTTACTAAATCGTCAGGTCCTGATAATTTGTCTCCAATTGTCATAAGGGAATGTGCTCAACAGATTGCTTCTCCCTTATGCTATATTATCAATTGTTCTCTTAGAACTCAAACAATTCCCCTTGACTGGCTAAAAGCCAATGTTGTTCCTGTTTTTAAAAAATCTGACAAAAGTCGTATTGAGAATTATCGGCCTATTTCCCTTCTTTGTATATGTGCCAAGGTTATGGAAAGAGCTATATTTAATGTTATTTTTCCAATTGTTCGTAATGATATTTATCGATTGCAACATGGTTTTATAAAAGGTCGGTCCAGTAGCACACAACTTCGCCTACTTTGTTTTTTATTTTGAATCTATATCATAGTATAAAAATAATTACGTGTCATCTGAAGATATATGGAGAAAGGGCCTTTTCAGTTGTTGGCTCCAAGCTCTGGAATTCTACCACTATCTGTTTAATGACTTGCCCAGCTCTGTCCACCATTCCACTATGGCAATGTTTGCTGATGATTCCAAGTGTTTCAAAGAAATTAAGTCTATGTCTGATTGTAGTAGCTTGAAAAAAGACATTGACTCTATCCACTCATGGAGTACTACTTGAGATTTGCATTTTAATATTTCTAAGTGTCAAATTATATCTATTACTAGAAAAAACAAAAATAAAATAAATTTTGATTATAAATTGAATGGTATATCTCTTAAAGTAGGTGATTCTATCACTGATCTTGGAGTCAATATATCATCTACGCTTGATTGGAATGGCCATGTTAATAAAATAATTAGTAAATGCAATAAAAAGCTTGGGATGATTAAGCAAACCATAGGTTATGATGCTCCATGTAATGTTGCTAAAACACTCTTCTTATCACTTATAAGAAGTAATCTTGAGTACTGTAGTTCTATCTGGAGTGGTACATCCAAAAGAAATATAAGGAGTATCGAGGGTATACAAAGACGGGCTAATAAATTCATATTGCATTATCCTAACCTTGATTATAAGTTGCGCCTTTTGCAGCTTGATATGTTGTGTATTCTCGTCTTTCCTTTTTACGTCATACAGTATACATATGATTGTAAATCCACCCAGCCTGGCTGTCATGTTTATAAGTTTGCAGATGATACCACAATTTTAGGCTTCATTGATAAGAATGACGAAAATAATTATCTGTTAGAAGTTGAAAATCTATTAGATTGGTGTAACATGAATGATTTAATTTTGAATGTCAGTAAGACCAAAGAAATGCATGTGGATTTTAGGACATTACATAAAAATGTAAAGAGACCATTGATCATTTCAGGTACGGAAGTAGAACTCGTAGAGAATTATAAATTCTTAGGGATATATGTACAAAACGGCTTAAAGTGGACTGAGCAGGTAGATAGGTGTAGGAAGAAAGGACAACAGCGCCTCTTCTTTTTAAGTACACCCTGTAGATTACGGTCGTTTGGTATAAGTTCTACAATAACGGGTCAGTTTTATAAATCAGTCATTGAAAGTGTCATAACTCAGTCATTTTTAGTTTGGTATGAATATGCTAATTATGATGATAAAGAAATTGTAAATAGGATTGTCAAACGTGCTTCTCGAACAATCGGTATACAACAACCTTCATTAGACATTCTGTATAATCAACGTATCATCAATAAGGCAATGTCCATTATCAGCGACCCGGTAATTCTCGTTTTTGCCCCATCTGGTCAACGTTACAAAACCCCATATGCATCTTGTCAAGAGCTTCATTCTTTCCGTCTACCATCAAAGCTGTAAATGCATGGTTGGTATCCAGAAATTAAATGTTTATCTCACTGTATAGTTGTTATTCATGTTATTTAAGTTATTTATATTGCGTTCATCGAGCCAATTTCATTGTATGTTTACATGTACATTTGACAATAAATTTAATCTGTATCTGTATTGTTAACCATATGTATCACTTCATAACACGAACACTTTAAACTAAATAGCTAAATTTTATGATTCATTTTAGGCCCAAAGCTAGGCCCCAACATTGCCTAACACTTGCACAGGGCCACATGGCCTAGCAACCACCTATTTTGATGTTTAGCCAAAACCTAAATTTGTCGTAATTTTTTTGACAAATTGTATCCAACTTAGCTCAAAATTATGTACATGAAAATACAAATCTATATTTCTATATAATTTGTGTAACTTTGTAAACTGTGGCCTCTCATATCGTCTTTTATTTACTGAATCTGCCACCACTAAGCCAGGGGCCTAGCGCTAGTCTGGACTGGTATAAGCTAGGGTAGGAGAAATAAGGCCTGATAAGCTAGGCCTAGCCTATTTAATTTACCTATGTCTACTAGTACAACTACTGAGTTGCATAGATAAAAAATATTAAGCCATCTGTCCATTTGTTTGAGGCCCTATGAAAAAAAATTATTAGTTTATCAACTCGCTAGTGCATTGATATATCAAAATAAAATATGATTGAGGTAATACAAACTATTTACTATAACAATCAAAAATTAATAATTTAATATTAATAATTTAATATATATAAAATAATAATTTTAAAAAAAGTGAATTTTGTTTTTTAATTTTTTTAATACCGTAGAAGACATGCGCAAGGGTGATGAATTAATAATTTTTTTTCTTATCTAGTTATGTTAAATAAGGCCTATTAATTTGAAATGAAATTCATTGTGATTAAATTTGTAATATTTTTATTTATAGGCTAGTATTGAACTGTGTTTTGCCAGGTGTCTGTGGATAGAGTCAGACTTGACAAGGGTTTCATGAAAAAATGGGTAGGTGGTTTTCTTTTTGTAAAGTTGTCGATTCAATTTGTTTCTTCATACTGTATATGGAAGTGATATTTATTATAATATCATTACTATTACAGTATTTTATTTGTTTTAGAATTATAAGTTGCAAAGGTCTAGGCAGATTATTTTTAATATTATCATTATTCAAAAATTCATTTTGTCACATTTACGCACTGATATTGTCACAAATGGAAAAATATACCCCTTTTCAAATTGCTTTTTAAACATGAAGGGATAAAGACACCAAACTGATATTTGAAACATCTGATCATCATATATAAATTAATTAATGGTGCAAGCATACTTGCCCACAAGGTCAAAGTCACTGTAAAAACGAGGAATTTTTATGTATTTTTTGTCCTGAATGACCTTTTGACCTACAATTACCCCCTAAAATGATATGTGAAAAATCCGGAATTTTTTGTGGTGAAACATTTCCAACTATATATTAATAATTTGTTAGATAAGACCCATTTAATAACAGATTTGAGTATTTTAATGGAGTCTAAAAGTGGAAGAAAAATTACGCAACCAAATAATTTAGGGTCGTTACGAACCAATATTTTTGTAACAGGGTCCGGTATACCAAAAGTCATGTCATATTCCTGTTCTACAGCCAAAAGTTAGTCGAGATGTTAATTTTCAGTTAATTATCTTTATTCTATTTGAAGATATGGCTAATTGAAAATGCAACTTTACAAATATGTCATAATTGAGAGCTAAAAAGGGGTATGACCCTAAAATTTGAAATGGCCATAGCTTCTAAACGACTTGGAATTGGCAAGTCAAATTTTGGGTTTGTTCGTCAGACATGTTGGTGCACATTATATCAGATTTTTAAGAAAATCTGAGACAGTACCCAGCCATCCCATTTGTTAAGTTGGCATGGAATGACCCATTTATTTTCCTTCATTGACATGTGTTACAATATATACAATATGAAACAATAGGTCTATATAATTATACTTTAATATTTATTCTATATTATAATGAATTTGAATAATAATTATGCTATGCTAATGTAATAAAAATAATGTTATAAATAAACTGTAGTACTGTATGTGCTATTTTTCATTTCAGGCTGAATTGGTATGAGAAAATAGAAAGGACAACAAGAGCCAAATGAACCATCATAAAATAATTTACAGGCCTACTTACTACCGTTCAATCAAATGAAGAACAAAAGTTTTAAATATTCTGATTTACTGTATGATAAATGTAACATTATATTTTAGCTAAATATACATACTGCATCATTGTTTTTAATTCAGTGGTTTTACAATTACTATGGATGTTACTGAAATAATTATATAATAAAATTTGAATATAAATTATGTTCCACTTCTCATTTCATTTCTGTTTTTAGTGGTTTTCCTTATTTAATACTCATATAATTATTGTACACTGAAAAATGTAAGCATATAAGCTGAATGAATTCTAGGCTACACATGTCATCGACCAGGATTCAGCTTTGAAGTACCATGTACCTTCTAATTTTAGGAAAATATATTGATTTTTCAAGAAATCAATTTTAAAGTTGTCAGAATTAATTATTCACCCGAAAACAAATTTACTTTGCAAGTGTGTAGGACACAATTCTGATACTACAATCAAAACACTATAAATTATGAGTTTAGACACCAAAATCATATCTGTAGCTTATTTAGTTCCAATTTTATGCACATTTTAGATAAATTTGGCGGCCATTTTGGAAAATGGCCGCTATTTTTATACAAGGTCTAAAATCAAGTGTCAACAGGGCTTAGGGTGACCAGAAGGGATTGATTAGGATATCTGGCTATGTGGATTGCTTCTAACATTCCACTCCCACTTACTCAATTTTTTCAGATTTTATTTCTAGTCTATTAGGCTTACCATAATTTGTTTATACTTTCTGAGTTAGTATTTACTTCTTTCGCTGCATGCGCTGTAGCTCACAGGAAGTAAGGTCAACTTCCACTTCCGTGGGTGATCATCATTATATGCTTCACCCACCTACCAACTTTTCACTTTTCAGCAGAAACATGGCCTAAAAACCATTTCTGCCAATTTTCTGTGGGGTGTTGTACGCTAATTTTTTCAAAAGCTGAAAACTATATAAAATTTGAAACATAATAGAAGCATCCATTCACACAGAAAGCAAAAGAAAGTAATTGTAATTGAGAGATATCATCCTAGCTGTTAGATCATGAAAAGAGAGAGCAGCCAACAGTGGGGGCGGGGGGTCTAAAACAAAATCTCCCGCCTGCAAATTGGTCTAACTTGGCATCTATGGCACTGTTAATCTCTACCATCATCAAGGAGAGCAAAAAAGTATACTCACTATCTGCAAATTGATTGAGATATTTTTCCAGATATGTCCTTGCGGATTGTGAGCGAGCTCCAATAGCCATAGCTCTGCAGTCATAATGATTGGACGATGGGCAGGTCTGGTAAATGTGAGGTCCAGTTTCCTACAGACAAATAAGAGAGTTTATTAATTATTCCAAATTTAATTTTTTTTTTTTTTAGTGATGAACAAAAAATAATATATTGAAAGACTAAAACAAAATAAAAATATAAATAAATAAACAGGATGTTCAAAACGTTTAAAAAAAACTATTGAATTGTAATCAGAAAGCAATAAAATAATATCATAAACAGTAAATGACACAAATTTGACATTTTGGCCAGGCTATTTAAACCTTGTTTAGTAAACAGAGGAAAAATTTCGTTTTTTTATTTAGCTAAATGGTTTTATATTCAGCAAAAAGTAAAGGGGAATCAATACACACACTGTACAATGGGGCATTTTTCAGCAGCATGCCATTTTAGCAAAAATTTCTACACTAAAAGTAGTCTACCAAAAAAATAGAAACTTGCATCGGAGTCCTACATGCAAATTATGGATGTTTTTTTAAAAATGGCTGCCAAATATATTGAAATGTACTTATAATCTGGTATTTGAAGTTAATACTAAGATTCTTCTTTTTTTTTTAAATGAAGGCATGTAACAAGAAGATAAAATTCTGAAAATCGCACCACCATTATATGTGCCATTCATATGCAAATTAGCTAAAATATATTTAAAAAATTATAGTGTTCGATAACTTTGCAACCAGTGGTCACAGAAACTTGAGTTTTAAATAGTTCAGAACATGCATGTTTTTTATTATTGAGGAAATTTCTGTATCTCCAAAACTACTGTATTTATAGAGAATCCATTTCTATAATTGGTCAGATGCATGTTCTGGCCCATTTTCCAGACCCTGTCCGGCCACAGAAGGAGTGTTTACGTCGCGGCCCATGTCAGGTATCCATCCTACCTGCTACATAGTGAAGGTTCACCGTAAACAAAGGTAACAAGAACATTCCAAAATCACCCCTCTGTCATTACGTTCCATTCATATGCAAATTAGGAGTAAAATTATAGGGTTCGATAACTTTGTAACCAGCGGTCACAGAAGCTTGATTTTTGGTTTAAATAGTTCAGAATATGCATCTATTCGCCCAAAAGCAACATTTGCTTCAAAATTGCGCGGAAATGTCAGATTAGACCTATGACCCAATGTTTTAAAGGAAATTTCAATATCTCCACAATTACTGTTTTTACATAATTAATTTTGGTATTAAATTGGTCGGATGCATGTTTCTATTTGTACCGTAAACTAAGGAAATAAAACATTACATTTCAAATATCACACCTCCATCATACTGTATGTCCTGTTCTATACATATATACAAATTTGGGGAAAAAATAGGATTTCTTTATCTTTGCAATGACTGGTCACAGAAACTTGATTTCTTTTTGAAATTGTTCAGAACATGCATGTTTTTATTTGTGCTGATTTGTGCAATTTTCTTTAAAATTGGCAGAAAACATCACATTTGACCTATAACCCTATGTATTAGACAATTTTCACTTCATGACTGAAGTTGCATAGAGAATTGGTTTTGGTCTTAAATGGAAATTTAAAGAAATTTAAATACTCGTTTCAATTCCCTGTAATGAATAATTTTGTAAAAAGTGTTACTTGAGTTTCTTTTGACACATTTTCTACAGTATGTAACTCTATAATGACTGGCCATAGAAAAATTATGTTAGTATCTGACCAGTTGTTGAGACAAGATATATAAGAAGTTTTTTTTATTTTTGAAAAATACCAGTATGATCCACTTTCCAAAGCTCTGTTGTCACTCTTAAATTTTTAGAAATATATGTGATGTAGCCTACCAATTGCGAGCATGGTTATGTCCTATCACACCAAATTCACATGCATATTACAAAAAAGAAAATGAAAGAATGAAAGAGAAGAAAATGAATGAAATAATAAAAAAAACGAAAAGTAAGAAATGGTTACTGGTTTAACTTTATTAAATGGAAATGGAAAGAACCGAATAAGTGAAAGAAAAGTAAAAATCAAACTCAATGTTTAGAAAAAAATTTATTATAACTAGGCTCTGCAACTCCCAATGTTAATTACCTATCCCCCATAGTCCAATAATTTTTCACTTAGTGGATGCTTGGCTTGATTTTTTTAGGTTTGTGTACAAAAAGAAACCCTAATTTTTTTGTCACCACGAAAATATTGCACACTGCGATGAAAATTGAATTTTAGGCTAATTAAAAATTACTTTCTTAAAACAAGGTTAATTAGAACCGAAGACAGTTACTTCAAATTCAATATTAATTTACATTTTAATAAATCAATCTAATGAACAATTAAGGAATTCCTTTAATCAATGGACCCTCATAATCTAAACAAACTGAACGTTTAATAGTGATATTCTAGACCTATTTTAAAGACACAAGTAATGAAATTAGGTGTAGGCCTACGGCGATTTAATGCATTCAAAAATTTCCTTCGGGCCTGCAAATCTAACCTTCGTATAAAAATTTTCCTATATGCTATGCGGAGCTCTACTAATTGGTGATCCGCTTCTCGAGCGGATCATCATCATCATCATCTTTTTTTTCTTTCTCCCCTTTTTTGTTCGCACTATATCTCAAAATTGCTACGAGCTACGCACACGGTCGCTTCATCGATTAATTTGGCTTGGTCTGGAATAGTCACAGTAAGGTTTTCAACGCGCTCAGTCATGCGTGATGTCATCTACGCACAATTTTGCGTTTTTACATGATCGATCATATCACCCTAACCAATTGCAATTTCGAAATCGTATTAAGTGGGCATTAACTTCAATTTAATGTTGAATGTAATGTACCCTAACTTCACGCGTGCGCTTCATAACGCGCGTGTACACATGCTTTTTGACTTTTTTTTTTTAGGCCATTCTGAGCATTTCAACATTTTCTTAAATTTTCCACTACACGCGCGCATTTTTACGCATTTAGCACGTACGGAAGCTGAAAAATTTTTTTTTTACATGTTTTGGGTTCCTGACATTGTTTTCACAAATTTCAATTCTTTACGATCATCTTATGGACAATCGCAATGTCGTACGTGCGCATGAAACATAGGGATGTTAGCGCGATTTTGTGCCAATCTACAGTGAAAATATGCTAAAACTAGATTTGAACTCGTCACTGAGGACTAGTTTGGTGGTGATCCGCAGCACTTTAACCCTCAAGAAGAGCATGCGGTCCTGATTAAAAAGTATTTTCTGAGCATTTTAAAAGATTTACACATTTGTCCACGTACGTCTTGATGTCCGTGCGCACGGTAATGATATGAATACAGTGACACAAACCCCAAAATATGTAACAAAACATAATTTCCAGCTTCAGTCGTGCTGTGCGCATGGAAATGAGCATACGGCGCGTAAATTATGGAAAGATTTTGAATACTGAAAATGGCCTGAAATGTGCTTTAAATTATCTGAAAAGTGATATCGACAATTTTCAAATTTTAACGCACAACTACGAGTACCTTACGACGTCCCCAAGGACGGTAATGGCACACGAAATTAAACCCTGTCAAGTGTAATTTAAAACCTCCTGTTAGTTGGTAATGCCACACTAATTTTCCTCTTCATATGAACAATATATAAGTCTAATAGCGTCGAAATACAGTCTGCCGCACTCTATTTTAAAATTGTTTACATCTTTTAATAAAGAAATATAAGAAGGCTCCAAAAAATCTTTCTTTTTCACCATGATGACGTCATTAAAATGAAAAATAAAGGTACACTTCCAAAAGAGAATTGTCTCAGTTATAACATACTCACAGGTGACAATCGATCAAGGATAAGCAAAATACGTTCAAATGAGTAGAAAAATAATGACATCATAAATGAAATTTCAGTTTTTTTGAATTCAGATAGCAATATGATGAGGTCACAATGTCCAATCAGCCATACTGATCTATGAAATCATATCTACAACTCATGTGCTTTTAGAATATGTAAAAAAAATTGAAGGTTACCCTTCATCCTAAGGAGCTATAACTGATTAAAAATATACATAATTTTAAGCATGGATAATTGTTGACACACGCGAACGCGCACGTCAAGACGCATGAACGGAAAATTAAGGTACCTGATATTCAACCTTAACCTGAAGTGTATGCCCATTTAATTTGATTCAGAAATGACGAATGGTTAAGATGATTATGGGGACATAAACGTTTTGAGGACAGAAAGATAAGGGGGGTCAGAAAAAACATATATTTTGACCATGATGACGTCATCAAAATGTCAAAAGAAGTCACATATATGAAAGCGAATTGTTTCAGCTATACCATACCAAAAGTTGGGAGACGATCGATAAAGAATAAGCGAGAAACACTCACATGCGTATTTTCATAAATGACGTCATAGTTAAAATTCAGTTTTACTGAATTCAGATAGCAATATGATGACGTCACAATGTCCGATCAGCCATTATGATCTATAAAATCATATTTACAACTCATGTGCTTTCAGAATATGTAATAAAAATTGGGGGTCACCGGTAATCCTATGGAGCTATAACTGATTAAAAATAGGCCTGATTTTAGCATATTCTCACTGTATGTCTGCACAAACACGCGCAAAGATCCCTATGTTTGATGGGTGTGTACAGCATTGCTATTGGCCATATGACTGAAAAGGATGGAAATTTGTGAAAACAATGTCAGGAATCCAAAATATGTAAAAAAACTCAATTTCTAGCTGTCGGTGGGTGGAGGTTGTGTAAAGTGTTGTTATGTGTATTGAGCATAAAGAAAAACGATTAAAGTTATAATATTTGTATGCATCATCAGACTTTTTTTGTTACGTTCACTTAACAGTTTGGAAAGGTGTGATGTCGTGTACAGTGATATTAAAGGAAATAAGGTTTGTTGTGTACATAACTTTTTGAAATATTTTGTACTGTAATTATGAAGATATTTATGTAGAGGTTTATGATATGTATACAGTTTGGTGAGTGAATGGAATTTGTTGCATAGAAGTATTTCAGTGTGAAGAAATATATTTTTCCAAAGGCGCATTATTATACAGATATTGCCTGCTTAGAGGTGTAATAATATCATTTGATATCCCCGAGGGAATTATATTTTTTTAGAAGGATTATATTTTCCCGAAGCGCGTAGCGCTGAGGGAAAATATAGTTCCTGAGAAAAAAATATAACTCCCAAGGGAATATCAAAATGTTATTATTACACCGATAGAAAGGCAATATC
>NW_022736687.1:60222-61760 GCF_011630105.1 Anneissia japonica | reverse complement strand
CAGATATTGCCTGCTTAGAGGTGTAATAATATCATTTGATATCCCCGAGGGAATTATATTTTTTTAGAAGGATTATATTTTCCCGAAGCGCGTAGCGCTGAGGGAAAATATAGTTCCTGAGAAAAAAATATATTTCCCAAGGGAATATCAAAATGTTATTATTACACCGATAGAAAGGCAATATCTGTTATATTACATAGCCAAAAATAGATGCAAATAATTAACTGAAAACATTACTTTAAATATCAAGAACTTTTATTTAACTTTTACACAATATCTGTCATATTACATAGCCAAAATACTTCATATTACCGTCACTTAATAAAAATGTTTCTGTTGTAGTCCGTAGTGTAGCGTTATCATTAATCGTTTTGCCTACAATTCACCGTTTGCTCTCCTTACCTCAGCGTAGAATGACCGGAGAAACGTAACGTGTTGAGCTCCGTTGCTCTGAAATTTTCAATCCAAGTAGGCTAGGCCTAATTTGATGATTCCCCGGCCTTACAATATTCACTGAGTGGGCCTACATTACCGGTTGAATTCATAACAAATTTTGTACACCAAGAATCCTTTTCGTCAATAATTCTATCCAATTCGTCTTCTTTGAGAGAATAAAACTTATTTGAATTCGCCATTTTCGAAACACTCACTTCGTGAGCGATCGATCGTGCGCTCGACTAGTATTCACTACGGGCGCAAGCGGGTGTAATCCGGTGACGTCAGAGACCGGTCACTTTTCAAAGTTATATTTCCCTACAGGGAAATACAACGTTTCCGATCCTCGTAGCGCTAGTCACGTGATGCCATTTCGACCAATCACGTACTCGTATATACATAGGCTATGTAATATAATTACGTATATCATTTGTCTTTGTTTGTTAGCTAAACATGCAACTTTGAGAAAGGCTAAATAACTTCTTGGCTGACATCAGATCTTGATGTATGTATATGTTTATAAGTATATGTATATATATATGTATATATGTGTATATACATACATATATATACACATACATAATATATATATATTATATATTATATACACATACATATATACTGTATATATACATACATATATACTTACATATATATATATACATACATATATATGTATATATATATATGTACAGTATGTGTATATATTTATATGTACATATTTATATATGTATATATATATGTGTATACACATACATACACATAAAAACATATATACACACACATATATATACATACATACATATATATACATATATTAAATATATATTTATATATACATACATACATATATATACACACATATATACAAACATATATACATCCATATATACATATACATAAACATATATATATATACATATACATATACACATGTATATATATATACATTTATATAAATATATATAAATATATACATATACATACATGCATACATATACACATACGCACATACAACATATACATATATACATACACCCATATATACATACGTACATACATATATACATACATACATACATATATAAATACATATACATATA
>NW_022736687.1:38136-60142 GCF_011630105.1 Anneissia japonica | reverse complement strand
TATATATATATACATATGCATATATATATATATATATATACAAATATATACATATATACATATATGCATACATACATACACAAATATATACACATATATATATATATACACACATATATATACACATATATATATATAAATATATATACACACATATATATATACATACATAAATACATATACAGTATATATCCTATGGAGCTATAACTGATTAAAAATAGGCATTTTATATGGCATATACTGTATATATATATATACCTTTATCTTTCTCGCATTATGACGACCGTTGGTCGTCATAAGTACGTTGTTTTATATACTTTGGCGCTATAACGACCGCGAGTCGGTCGCTATAGCGCACAGATGACATTTTTTACTGGAAAACAACGGACTATGACTATTTTTCACCAGACAATAAAAAAACAACGTACAACGAACATTTCCTCTTAATTTCATCAAAAAATTCTTTTTCATTAAAAGTATATTTCACATATAAAATGGAGGTAAAATATACAAAATATATTGCAAACCGTTTGAAACCCGCCTTATGACGACCGCTGAGATAAAGCTCTTAAATTATCGAAATCGAATCTGTTTTACAAAAAATAGTACAGAAACCATCATCTACGACATTTTTTTTAACTATTCCATTAATTATCGCCAATGACTTCGAGAGAGGAAAAATATATTTGAGCTTTTATTTTTACCATATAATTTTTGGCCTATTTGAAGTTTTGGTGATATCCTTGCTACTATCTACTACTAAGCGCATGCGCAAGTCTGAACGGGAAGCAAGGAAGCGAAAGTTTGAAAAGTTTTAGAATGTCGCATCCGGCCTAGGCGCTCTAATACCCTTTTTACACTGCCAAAGGCAGAATCGACCCGGGTTACTTCCGGAGTGATCCCGAGTGCATTTCCCATTTACATCGAACGAAAAAATCCGGGTTGATCCCGAGTTGGTCCCATTTACACTGGCAACAAACCCGGGTTCAAATACCGCCCTCAGTTTTTGTTGGGATGGTGATTATCACTTCGCTCGAGTTCCTCGTCGTCACGAAGCCACAATAAATTGTCAATATTGAAGCAATGTACCTGCATATTGTTTTTAAATTATGCGAATTAAATCAGCAGTTTTAATATCATGTCTATACCGGAGCGCAGAGGGTTGAATTTGACAAGTGTCTAGGCCTAGCCCGTTGTCAGCAAAGTTTAGGCCTACCTTACCACAGCTGCGGTAGGCACCAGGTAAGGCCTAATTCCGGAATCAAATTCGGTGCTGTTTACACTGGCGACTCCGAGTTGTACCCGGGTTGTACCCGGGCTGCCCTACGCTGAATGTGTCCCGCACGTCTATCCCGGAAGATTTGGTAACCCGAGTAGGACTTTTTGACATTTACACTAACCAGAACTCGGGAGATTTTCACCCGGGTAATCGAAAATCCCAGGTTACGTCTTGAATTGTGCTTGCAGTGTAAAAGGGGTATCAGACTAAAATAACCAAATCACAATCAAGGTAGTCTTTCTTTTTAATATACTCTATATACATAAAATATAATGTTATTTTAATATTAGTTTAGCTAATGCTTCCATGCTGCAAGATAAATGATTCTATGCTGCTAGATGATGGGTGTTTGATAGGCTTCCTATCAAACAAAGCTTTCAAGCCTACTAGGCCTAGGGTAGGCAAGCTAGGCCTTAGCCTACTACTACTTTGTCTAGGCCCTACCTAGGGAAGCCACCTACCTAGGCTAGCAGGACTTCCTCCGTAGTCCAGTTAGGTAGAGGCTTGACCTATCTGCATAGCCTAGGTCAGGGACTAGCTAGGCCTAAAGAAAGTGCACAAAAAATGTCCTAGCCTAGCAGCTAGCTAGGAACTACTTAGCCTAGGCCTACAAAAACATTTAGTTCTAGGGCGAGGTATGTTGTTAGGGCCCAGTAGAAAATTATTTAATTTAAATTATTTTAAAAAGTGATGGGTGGAAAAGAGGGTTTTTTTTATTTTTATTTTTTTAATTGCAACAGTTAATATTGTGTTTTTTTAATTGATGAGGGAGGGACTGTTATTTTTATACCTCCTTTGTTTTTATTTGGCAAGAATTTTGCATTATTGCATTGTAAATATTGTATAAAAACTGGTTTAATTTTTTTTTTAAACAAAATGCATTCCCAGTCACAGGATTGCATTGTTTTTGTTTGCTGTTGACATAAATGATTCCCGCATCAATATTTCCAAAATTATAATGCAGATGGGAGTGATATTGATAATATATTTTTTTTTCTATATGCCTTGAACTAACATACAGTACAGTATGCCTTTTTTACTGGAATGTTTATTTAATTTATACTCAGGTAAATACAACTGATCCTAGCCTAGGCTTTTGTTTTTTTTATTAACCCAAAACAGCAGTTATCTGACAATCATGACATGGCAAAAAACTACAAAATACTCTACAAACAACAAGGCAAAGCTAACAAATAAAAGGCTTATATAAAAAAATATTAAGATATTAAAACCCAATTAAGTTATACCTAGAAACCATAGGCCTAGTAAATTAAGACCTGTTTTATAGTACAACGATAACGATAAACAATGAAAAGCAAAACAGGAATTGTTCCAAGAATTTTAAATACTGAAATTACTGTAAAGCTATTCAATTAAGCTGGGCAGTGTTCACAGTATCAAAGTATTGGTACTACTTTCTTTGTACAGTTATTCATATTAAGCGCATAGAGGTTTTCATAATATGCGCTCTATAAGTCAATTATTATTATTATTATCATTATTATTAATATTGTTGGTACAACAATTGGTGGAAAAAAACTAATTATCGCCTAAAAGAAAACACAAGTTTAAATTATTATTTATTTATTTTTTAAAAGCCATTCCATACATGGTGAGTCATTTAAAACATCAGAAAAGCTTGTTTTATCATTCAGCAAGTAACATGCATAGTAAGTTTGTTTGAATTCCACTAAATATTGTTATATGATTCAATCTCATTATGTAAACTTAGAAATTGTTAAAAAGTAACTTCTCTTTTATTTTTTTTCCAGAAAATGGACAGCTCCAACAGGGCATTTCGTATGATAAAGTTGGCACGGTGTAGGCATTGTTCTAGTAAGACAACAATAATATCTTAAAGTTGTAAGATGATCATGCACTTCTGTTTTATTGACTGTTTAAAATATAATAATATATTAACCAGAGCATAATTTTTTAAATTTTTTTGGAAGAAATGCAGTTCCAAGACAAAATGAGACCCAGATAGGCCAACAGGGCTCTTACTAGCACGACTCTGGCTGGCTGCATCCTTAACAACACTAGAATTCGCCCCCGCTCTAAAATATGGCAATATCCACCTAGCCTATTAATGTTAAGACAAAATAAAGAAATTTAAAAATTGATCAAGACAATTTGTAATGTATGTAGGACTGGCATACAATAATTCTGATATCCGATTGGACCATAAAGAGCGATTGTCATTTTATTAAGATTGGCTTTATCATTTTTCAGAGCAGCATATTTGCAGTAATGAAATGACACTTTATTAAAACAATCAATCAATTTGGTTACTTTCATTATCTTTGTCTTGGTATTTTCAAAGCTTGACTCAAAAAAAAAGTGATCCAGAAGTTGTAGGCTGTTATTTTAACATTTGATTGGTGCTTATCCAGAGGTGGATTTGAAGAAAAATTTGGGTGGTGTTCGGGAAAGCAAACCGGGGGTTGCATTAAGACTTTGTTTAGAAATGCTTGAGACTATTGGCACTGATGGTATTAAAATCCAGAATAGAGGGATTCAGCGATGGGTGTCATGTGACCTAACTTGGGTGTTGGATATAAACAATCGATTGGCACAGAGGTGTTTTACATGGAAATTGCTATTGCGGCCGTCCTTTGTTATTCTTTTATGTATTTTTATTTTCAATCTTTCAACAAGAACAGAAAAGTTTAACAGGGGTACCGAGGAGAAGCAAAAGTTAGAAAATTGTCGTCCATTGATGTGCTTAACCGAACCCCTGCCAACAAAAACAATAAAAAAACAATATCATTCACAGGTAATCTAAAAGCAGCACAGAAAAAAAAACCAAATAAAAAAAATATAATAAATAATAAATAAATAAATAAATAAATAAATAAATAAAATAATAATAATACTTAATCCAGTAAAAATAAATAAATAAAAATAGAAATTTAAAATATTAAGATTCTTTTTCAAAATTAAAATTACTAAATTATTATAAATATTTATGTACCTCCAAAAACAGTCATTTAAATACAAATTTTAAAATGCAATTGTGATCTTAAGAAAAAGATAAAATCAATATTTATGTACATTCATCAACTAGAATATAACTAAATAAAAAAATCAGTAAAATGTTCCTATTGTTATCATGATAACTTCCAGTAAACTATATCAAATTAATTGGAAAGCAAACTTGAGAATTTTGCCTTAATTAATGGTTTGCTAATGCTGTAAAGGATACTGGCTGCAATTGATATTGTTTTTCGACAAATGTTAGGACAGGCCCCTGCACATCTCTGGAATGGTTAGGTATGCATGATGGTGTTCGACCCGCGAACAACACTGCAATGTTAGGGAAAGCTAAGGTTTATGAAAGATTGCTTAAATTTCAAAGCATACAATCCTAGGAGAACGCTAGGATAAGTAAGTAAACACTATTTTGAACAATCGTATTGCCTTTGCTAGCCATTTATATCTAACGTTAACAGTGGGTTGTTGTTTTCACAACCATAACATTATCTTTTCCTATACTATCGCATTGTAAGTAATGTTTTTCATGTATACCCAAGTTATGTCACCTGACCGTCTGTAAACAAACATTGCTGAATCCATATATTAGACTGGTTTGGGGAAGGCCTACGTAATTTTCTCTTTCTGGGTTTGCTTTTCTTCTCTTTTTTTTTTTTTTTTTGGCGGGGGGTGGGGGAATGGACTAGCCCCTGTGCTGAAAAAAACAGTAAAAAAATAAAGAAAAATTGATCGCCCAAACGCATCAGGTTATTTTCGGACGTCTAGAAAACAAAAATTTCCCCAAGATGGTGTTATCTTTTTCGGCCCCGGCCCCTCCCCCTTTCGGACATCTCTGGGTTCGCCCCTCAATTGGCCTACATGCCAGCAACTAAAGAACATAGGCTATTTATATGATGTAGCTGGGCATTTATTTTATCGTGATAATTAAAAGAAAAAAACAGTGTTCTGTGTATATCATTTGAATTTCTTCAATTTCAAACGAATGACTGCTGAATTTTGTGTAATTTTTGTAGTATTTCAAATGAACATGTACTAACTGTATTCTTCTAATCGGATTAAAATCTGGCCGAATTTTGGCCATCGAAAAAAAGTTTGGCCGAATTTGGCCGTGAGATGGCGTGTGTTCAAACACTGTTTACTTTCACCTAAGCCCAGGCGGCAGCCTACCCTCCTGTAGCGTAGGCTATTTTTAGGGAGCCTAGACCTAGTTTTGCCTATGGAAGACTGCTAGAAACATTGGAATTATATTTTAAAAACATATTAGTTATCTTGTCTGTGTTATTTAATATGCCATAAACGTCTAAAAGGTAGACATGCTAGGCCTGCCTAGGGTAAACACGTGTATTCTAAAGGCCAAACACGGTCATTTTTAAACTTAAATAAAAATTTTTACCGGAACAGTTGTCAGATTTTTTAGAGGATAATGCAGAAGTCAAATAGTAATAACATGGAGCAAGTTGCATTGTTTCAAAAATTTGCAAAAACTATTTATAGCCATGTAAACTTTACATGCCAGATTTTCTTAAGTTTTGGGTGAAAAACATGGAATAAATTCAAATACTCACACGTAAAATCAGGAGCCATGACATTGTACCTATGTTATACTACGGAACAGTTTAGCATGTCTTCTTCGATAATATCATGAATATTCATTATTTTTTTTTATTTTAAAGCTGTTGGTTGGTCATTTAAAAACCCATATATGGAAAATAATGAAAATATCGCTTCCGCGTTAGCGCCCCCAACTACGAGAATATCTAAAATGTATAATAGTGACCAACAGAGGGCTCACTACTTATTGTCTATATTGAAACCGCCGTGATTGACTCTACTCAATCAGATCTTATGAATGTAAATATTGAAATAACACAAGGATCTATATTGGGGCCACTACTGTTTATAATTCATGTAAACTCTCTACCAGATACTATGTCTTGTAAATGTGCAATGTACGCAGATGACACCACTATTCTTTGTAACTCTTAGGACCCAGTCACTCTTCAATATGATCTTAATTGTTATTTAGATAAAATAGCTAATTGGTTTAATGATAATAAACTAACGTTAAACAACAAAAAGACCAAACTGATGGTATTTGGTGGGTCATTCCGTGCCAACTCAACAAATGGAATGGCTGGGTACCGTCTCAGATTTTCTTGAAACTCGGATATAATGTGCACCAACATGTCTGACGAACAAACCTCTTTTTAGCTCTCAATTATGACATATTTGTAAAATTGCATTTTCAATTAGCCATATCTTCAAATAGAATAAAGATAATTAACTGAAAATTGATATCTAGACTAACTTTGGGCTGTACAACAGGAATATTACATGACTTTTGGTATCCCGGACCCCGTTAGGAAAATTTTGCTTCGTAAAGACCCTGACTTATTTGGTTGGGTAATTTTTCTTCCATTTTCAGACTCCATTAAAATACCCAAATCAGTTATTAAATGGGTCTTATGCAACAAATTATTAATATATATTTCATTTCATTTATTTCATCTATTTTGTCTCAATAAAATACATAAAAACAACAACTGATTACAATACAACAAAATAAAAGCATAAAAAATATGAAACAGGCCGAGAAAGGATTCCTGAAAGTGAACCAAATCACTATCATGTAGGTCTCCTAATGCACTATTCCGATTACACATAAAATAATAATGAGCAATTGAAATAATACTTAAAATCTGTAAAATATGCCTTAACAATTTGGAAATGTTTCAATACAAAAAATTCCGGATTTTTCAGTTATCATTTTAGGGTGTAATCGTAGGTCAAAAGGTCATTCGTGACAAAAAATACACAAAAATGTGTCATTTTCATGGTGACCTTTGACCCTGTGGGCAAGTACGCTTGTTGTTAAAACTTGCACCATTAATTAATTTATATATGATGATCAGATGTTTCAAATATCAGTTTGGTGTCTTTATCCCTTTATGTTTAAAAAGCGATTTGCAAAGGGGTATATTTTTCAATTTGTGACAATATCAGTGCGTAAATGTGACAAAATTAATTTTTGAATAACGATAAAATTAAAAATAATTTCCCTCTGAAACTTAAAATTCTAAAACAACTTTATGTGCTTATTGCAGGCATGCAGTTTGTTAAGGGGTATAATGTTTCATTAGTAAGATATGTCCCCCCAAAATAGCCCAAGTGCAAGAATTGCGCAATAAAATTGTGTTACTGTTGATTTCAAATGAGCATAATATTATTCGTGTACTGTCTAGAGCCATAAAAAACCTTTCATTCTAGGACAACTTTTTGTGTTGATTTCAGTAATGCAGGGATAAATTGTTTAATTGCTGCGAAGCAGCCAATTCATATTCTTCACAGCAATTTGACCTCTGAAAGGTCATTCTTTGTCAAATAATGAGTGCTTAAGACGACTGAAAAGCGGAGTTTCCTTCTTTCGTTCTGCCGGGTAAAATCAATTACTTTAGGCAACGTTTGTAGAATAACCTACTCGTACCAACGTCCACATGTCGCGCTAGCCTTATCCTACTCTAGGCCTAGGCTAGCTAGGATGGTATAGGCCTAGCCTTGAAGGGACGAAGGTCCCAATGAAAAACAAAGTTGCTCTTTGATAGCTAACATTGTCTCTTTAACATCACAATAAGTCATTATTAGAGCTATAGTTGTTTTTTGAATTGTACTCCACAAATCTCAGCCGATACCTCGCACAACTGGCTAACGTCTCTATCGTCGTGACGTCATGGCTCGCTGGCTCACACTTGCGATGTCTCGCACTTGTGATCAAATAACACGTTGGCTTGCACTTTGGCCACACTCTTTGGCAGTCAACTCGCCCAGAAAACCCACCCTTGGAAACTTGCCCCATAAAAAAATGTACACTTCCTTGACCATGCAGTCTTCAAAATAAAAATTGTAACCTTGAATCAAATAAGCATACAAATGTGTACTAGTATATAAGGTTTCATGGTTCTAAACAGTACACTGTTAATGGTATGCTCATTTGAAATATATCAATATATAGTCGCACAATGTTCATGCGCAATTCTTGCACTTGGGCCATTTTTTAGGCAAAATATCTTACTAATTGAACAATGCATCCCTTTAACAGACTGCATAACTGAAATCAGCACAAAAAGTTGTCTTAGAATGAAAGGTTTCATGGCTCTAGACTGTTCACAGATAATATGCTCATTTGAAATCAATAGTAACACCATTTTATTTCATAATTCTTGCACTTGGGCCATTTTTGGGGCATAATATCTTACTAATTAAACATTTCATTCCTTTAACAGACTGCATAACTGAAATCAACACAAAAGTTGTCCTAGAATAAAAGGTTCCATGGCTCTAGACAGTACACGGATAAAATTATGCGCATTTGAAATCAATAGTAACACAATTTTATTGCGCAATTATTGCCATGGTGTCTTCACGAATAGGGGTTTTGGACAAAAAGAGTTGAACTATAGAGGGCGCTACAATATGTAATTCTTCTGAGTCAGCAAAATCAATGAAGTGGAACGATGTATTGATCGCTACGCTAGTGAGTTTATCGGTACAGGAATTCGCGTAGTATATCAGAGATTACGGAAAATATAAGCTATCTTTCATGAATTCAAACTAATTACAAGTTACTTATATGTGTATAAAAACCACACATTTCAATTAATACGTTTAAAAATAAAGTTTACTTGTATTTTTAGTCGTATTTCTGAGGCTTAATATACAGAGATGAAGTAAACAAACAGCGCCACCACACAAAGTCAAGGTACTTAAGTACGGAACTTTAAATCGTCTGTCAACACATGTTATCCATCATTTAGAAGTCTGGTTTTTTGTATACTTCCTTATTAGATGTTATTTTATTCTGTTTCAAAAGCAAAAAATTTGTAATGGTTGAATTTTGAGAAATTGCTTTTCAAACTTGGTGAATTTTCTACCTTTTTATACAACCTAGGCCTAGCTTTAGGCCTAGGATAGCGTATTTTGTTATCCAGCATAGGCTTAAAGAGCGTTTGTGCGGGTGCGTGTGTGCTACAACAAATCCTATACAAAGGATCTGTAATACTACTAACACTGTGGGGGTTCATTCTCTTTTGGTGTGGGGGTTCTGTTGTAGAGATAAAAAAGTACAATTATTTAAATTTCTTTAGTTTAAAATAAGAAAAACTGGATTTCTATTATCTTTACAAATTTAAATAATAATAATATTAATTCACTTTGGTATTTACTTTATTCAATAAAGATCATTAATAATGATATCTTGATTTACACATTGATGGATAAATTACAACATATAAAAACATAAAACCTGATAAACTACACAGGAGTCATATTTTTTGTCATGAATTTAATTTTAAACAAATAATAAATATACAATGATACATAGCTTTTAAAAAAACTACCGCTATATGATTTGTGAGATGCCACGATTGATTCACAGGGGTTTGTTCATTATTTTTTTCCTATTTTCCTAATTCCTATTTCTTTTTAAGCAAACTATGATTCCTCAAAGAGTATGCACAATTAATTAACAATCACTTGAAATTAAATGAAAAATATAACATACAGATAATAAAAAAGATGTGTTGCATTAGCATACCAGCAGACAACTTGAGTGTTACCCAGCTACAGTAGTCAATTCTGCTAGTTTGAAATCATCAAAACGTCAGGCAATCCTGTAGCAAATAATAATATCTCCACACAATTTAAATTTGCAACACCAAAGAGCAAAAATAAATTACGTCCACATTAATAATATAGTAAGCTGTTGCTGTGTCTATTTGATGACATATGGGTTTGAGTCTGTTGAGTGAATAGGGTGTGACGAACAGATCCACATTGCCTTCCACAAGTTTGAAAGTTCTATTAAATCCTATCAGAAATATCCAAATATAATCCTTTTTTAGAAATCAGTATTATCCCAAAGAACATATCAAGGGATTTCCACCTGCAAGAAAATTGTTAGTACATTTTAAATATATTCAACTTTTAAAATTTAATAAAAATACAATGTATGAATATCTATTTTGATATTGCATTATAAACTTTTTACATATAAAAATGGAATGCTAGAAGTGTATTTAACTTTTATTATTAAATAATATTGTACATAAATACTGTATAATATGTTAATAAAATAATACAACTGTATTGAAATAATACTGTGCTAACATACAGCCTGTATTGTATGAATTGAATTAAAATTATTTAACAAAATGAATTTTGAATAAATTTCAATTGGTAGACCCGGATAAACTATACCTGCATGAATAAGCAAAATAGTGATTGTTTTCAATAAAAAAAAAATACTAAAGCTCTATGTAAATAAAAAGTTGACTGATGACATTATATTAATATGCTATGATTAATTGCATTGATTTTCTATTAAATATTTTAAAGCTCAGTTTATTCTATATGCAAATGCTAATTGAATAATACCCTCTCAAAATCACTTGAAATAATGTAAACCATAATACTAATAAAATAGGTTACCTCAGGCCTAAGCCTACTAATTACTGTACTTGCCTTATTATATAATTAAAATTTGCTTGATGTGCACCTGCCTGAGAATTGGTGGTGGTAGCCAAACTTCTGGTTGGTAGGGCCAAAACCTGAAAAATAATAAATATTAAATTAAAAATCGAATTAACTACATTTGTATTTGTTAGCCTACATTAAATAGTAGGCCTAGCTAGGCCGAATATTGGGTTCGCCGAGGCTTAAACAGACGCATAATTAATAAATGCCTATTTGTTTTACTGTATGCACGCTTATCATGGTAGGCCTACTTTGATCCAAATTATGCTAACGAAACGTCGTTAACCATAATTTTCTGCGCGTGCAGATCGCACTAGGCCCCATACAATGTGCAACACGCCTTTGCACTCGCCTGAAAATGTAGGTTACATTGACCATCATAGAAAAAAATCTAGCTGTTACAAAAAATTTTTAGTTTGTCAAGCTGTTCCTTAGTAATGAAGCATTACATACATCAAATGCATTTTTTCAAAAATGATGGATAACACTATGTACATTTTTAGCAAAAAAACCCGAAAATTTGACTACAAAAACATGAAAAATATAGGCTTACCTTCGACGGCCTCCACAGCGACTTCCATGAGGAATTATTCTGAACGATATGTTCCAGGCTCCTCCCACATGACCAAATTAGGAATAGATCATGAATATTTAATAATATCCTCGAATTTACAGTATTAATGATTGATTAAAATCATTGAATATTCAAAGCGAGTGACGTGTATACAAGTGGGTTTTAAATATAGCGCACCCTCTATAGTTTTTGCTTGCCTCAATATCGGAGTTTTTGTCCACTATGAAGATACTGTGTTGCATTTGGGCCATTTTTGGGGGGACATGTCTTACTAATGAAACACTATAGCCCTTAACGAACTGCATGCCTGAATTAAGCACATAAAGTTGTTTTAGAATTATAAGTTTCAAGGGTCTAGGCAAATTATTTTTAACATTATCGTTATTCAAAAATTAATTTTTTTAATGAAAAATATACCCCTTTTCAAATTGCTTTTTTAAACATGAAGGGATAAAGACACCAAACTGATATTTGTAACATATGATTATCATATATAAATTAATTCATGGTGCGAGGTTTAACAAGAAACGTACTTGCCTACAGAGTCAAAGGTCACCTTTAATATGAGGCATTTTTGTGTATTTTTTGTTCCGAATGACCTTTTGACCTACAATTACCCTCTAAAATGATAACTGAAAAATCCGGAATTTTTTGTGGTGAGACATTTCCAACTATATATTAATAATTTGTTGCATAAGACCCATTTAATAACTGATTTGGGTATTTTAATGGGGTCTAACAATGGAAGAAAAATTACACAACCAAATAAGTTAGGGTCTTTACGAACCAATATTTTCGTAATGGGGTCCGGTATACCAAAAATCTGTTCTACAGCCAAAAGTTAGTCTAGATATCAATTTTCAGTTAATTATCTTTATTCTATTTAAAGATATGGCTAATTGAAAATGCAACTTTACAAATATGTCATAATTGAGAGCTAAAAAGGGGTATGACCCTAAAATTTCAAATGGTCGTAACTTCTAAACGACTTGGAATTGGCAAGTCAAATTTTGGGTTTGTTCGTCAGACATGTTGGTGCACATTATATCCGAGTTTCAAGACAGTACCCAGCCATGATTTTCTGAAAATTTGTTGAGTTGGCACGGAATGACCCTGGTACTAGCCATATTCTCTCAAAATTTAAGGACATCTCTATATCTCATAATGGTGAAACTATTGAACGAGTGGATTCGTTTAAGTACCTTGGAGTCACTGTTGATCCACACCTTACTTGGAATGATCATATTAACCAATATGGTGTCATTCGTCGTATTAAAAACTACCTTCCTTTACATACTCTTAAAATGTTAGCTAATGTTTTAGTAATTCCTCTTTTTGATTATTGTTGTTGTGTCTGGTCAAATTGTAGTACTCAAAACACTAATTGTCTTCAAGTCCTTATGAACAGGTTAGGCACTTTCTGTTGATATTAAGACATCCACTGATTATTTTTAAGTTGAAATGTTGGAATGAACTTCCAAACGAAACAAAAAATAACTTTAAAGAAATAACCTTAATTTATAAGTTTTACATTGAATCTTCTTTTGACTTCATTTTGTATTATCTTCTTTCTATTTCATGGTTTGTTTGTAACTGTACCACTTTGAAAAATAGGCTCCCAGTGGGAGCTTGTGTCTACTGCTTAATGTACAGGCGTTTTTGTTTTTGAGTTTAATCTTATGTTCTTCAATATGCAGATGTGTGTATTTATTGTAGTGTATCATGAAAATTTTCTTTCATAACAACATTCAGTATACATTATAATTACACTATAAAACACTTATTAAATTCCATTCTATTCAGTTTATTTTATTGCCGGATACGCCATCATAGGCATCCTCACAACGTATACATGGTTAAATGCAATGACAATAATAATGTGGGGGGGGGGATGTTAACAAAATAATGCATGGCCTAATATTTAAACAATCATTATTTTAGAAATGAACCCGGAGTCCATATTCAGTGAGCAATTCAATGAGTTTTCCTCCCGAAGTCCATCAGCGTGGATCTCATGGAAATTTTATTCAGACTTGGAGTACATCATCCAAGTTTGTTAGAAGTGTGATGTCATCACTGCAAAGAAAGAGACAGGTCAATTAATGATGATAAGATCGAAAGGCTGAACATGAACATACATAAGAATCAAATATGAATGTAAAGCAATAAAGTGGTGGCGTACATGTTAATTTCGAACATGTACCGGTATGTGGATTTACCCAAGGGGAAATGTTTTGTTTAATGGGAAACGGCATGCAATGTAATTTCTGAAGGAGGTGTCTATTTAATGGATACTTTTACCCTGGGACAAAATAGCATGCCTTGGTTTAATATTTTTGAAAATAAATCTGGCCTGAGCCTAGCAAGTCATGGTTAGCAGGCCAGACACACAGGTATTTAGCATGGTAGGTATAACTATAGGTCCTACAACAACAAGGTCGCCTAGCTAGCTATAGCCCAAGGCCTAATAATTTAGTAAATTAGTAAAGTAAATTTGCAATTTTACCAACCTCTAGGCCTAGATACGGCCTTTGGTAATAAGTTTGGCCTAGTCTAGTACTAGGCCCTAGTGTAGAAGAAATCCGTAAGAACGCTAAAGGCCTAGGCCTATTTTGGTTTTCAGATGTTTCAGGTTAGCAGCATTAGCAGGCCACAAGTGTTAGCACGGTGGGTCTGCCCTAGGCTAGGGTCTTTATACGAATATTAATAATGTACAATATACTAAAAAGTAAATAGTAAAGTCAATTTGCAAGTTTACTAACCTCTTTAAGCACCCTAGGTACGCCCTTGGTCATAATTTTATACACTATTGGGCTTTCAGACGTGAAGATAAAAAGGTAAAATAAAAAACGAGTAACAATTGCAGTTACCGCATTGTCGTTGATCTCGAAAAGTACTACCATGTTCTAGAGGATGTCCTTCAAATGACAGTAAAAGGCGTTCGTGCCGAACGCGTGCTGCATCTCTATAACGCATGTTCGAGTTTCGAACGCAATTTTGTAAGAGTTCCCAACACTATTCAATTTTCAATAGAGCGCCCCCTACCACCATCTTTAATTGCTACATCATGACATAGTGTTTACAGCCCCCGTTAGGGGCAGTAGACACAAAAACAGTATTCAAGTACTGAAAGTGCATGCAGTCTAAAGGAAGAATAAATAAATAAAAAAATAAGTAATTAAGTGCCATTTTCGGGCAGTATTTAATTAATTCTGTTTTATTTTTACTCATCTTGTCAAAAATGAAAAGAATTTAAAAGGTAATTTACGTTGCACTTTCGGCCACAGAATGCTGAAAATTTTCTCACGTCAACGGCAATCAAGGTAACACTGACATGGTGTGAAATATTATTTCATCAGCACACCCACCTCCCCCAACTTGCTGTACACTAATGTCATGTAATAATTTTTTTAAAACATAAAGCATCACATTTTTGGGATCCTATAAAGCTTGATGTGCAATTTACAATGACATTTAATATTATATGGGTCACAGCTTGTCTGGGAAATCACAAATTGGGTCCCAAAGAAAAAAGTTTGGGAAGCGGGGCTGTACACATGTTCAAGTTGCTGGCATGGTTTTTTTAATGTTAATATGTATATCACAATATATTTGAGTCATGTTGCTGAAAATTTGATCAACAACCCAGCACGTAGTGCAGTGCTTAGCTATGGTTTATTTTTCTGTTTTATATCTCTTTGTGGGCTGACAAGTTATTAATAAACTAGGCTGCGTATTGTCAAAGAGTCAGACTTTCATAAGTATTGTAAAAGCATTACGCATACATATCTATTCTAAAAATGTTTGTCCACGGGAAAAGTGGGTCCCTAAAATTCTTGTTGCCCCACTCATAAAACACACTTGTCCCGGGCGTCAGGAAAGTGGATTCGCTCATGCCCGCATTCAAAATGTAAATGTCATTATAAAAAGTACCTTCTATTTGTATGCTAACTTCAATACATTTTAGACGATTTAACATACACCATTTTTGACTCTTTTGAATTTAAGCATGAGTCTGGCGAATGTTTGTTTCTATACAAACTATACAAGATCAAGATGACATCATCATTTTCTGTCTATTGTCGCTAGTTTTATTGAACGGAGCAGTAGGATGCGGTCAGCTAGGGGACCCAATAACCACTATCAAGATTTTAATTATTCCAAGAGGAATCAGAAACGTTAAATGTAAATGTCTAAATGTAAGCACTTAGACTTACAGAATTACTAAGGGACAATACATCTTTAAAAATTTAACAGAACAGAATAACATTTTTTCAACATGTCCAAATACTATACAGAGATAAAATAAACAAGTAACAAGTAAATACAAAATGTACATACATCAAAACCAGCAACAAGCAATCCCACTCCAAATGGCCGTCTTCCATCACGTTGCGTATTAACTTGTGACTCTTAAATTTAATTAGGGATTACATTAACTAAAGTCAAACAATTTCAAAAAAGAAATAATTTATTTTATTAAATAAATATAACAAACAAATACATAAACAAACACATTATTAATTTTATTGTTGGATGTTGAGTCGGATATAAATAATTTAACAGAACATGAGAAACAAATCCATACCGATGTAAGCAAATGTAAGCATGTATTTAAGTACACATATCAAGAAAAACTACTGTACTCGTCTGTCATTAGATACAGAATCAATCATACACAGCACGGCACCTCATCTGCTCTTTGGAGAGTATTCTGAGATGCATGTACAAGTAGTTCCTCTAGTGTAAGCCCCACACCCCCCCCCCCGAATTTGAACACAAAATTGGGTAAATGTTTAGGGGCAGATGCATACTTTTTAATCAAATGGCAATTCTTTGGCAGCATATGCCTTTAATTCAAAGCCAGTTGACATTTTTATCTGTGAATATTTGTAAAAGTCATGCCCTGGGTTTTGTCCAAGGGAAGGCGGGTACAGTACATAAAATTGGCCATAAATTAGAGGTAGTCAAAAAGTGGAGGTAGGCAAAAAGTAGAGGTGGGCCTATACCCGAGAAACTATGGTAATTCACCTGCTACCACACTACTACTTTTATTCTGTGCAGTTTTTGAGAATAGCCGCACACAAAAAATGGGAGAAAGAATAAAAAAGGAGAAAAAATAAATAAATAAAGGAAAATTTTATGAACAACAAATAGGTGATACGCTGTAGCAGCGTATCACTACCCTAGTAGCCAGACCAGGTTTTGTATGCACTTTGAGGTCCAGAGAATTTGATTTCAGAAATTGGTTTAGGGTGGTCCAAGAATCATTTTTGCCTTGGTAACACATTTTCAAAATGTGGCAATAGGTCAAAAGGTCAGGGTCAATGGTCATAGCTATAGGGGTCATCATATCTCCGCAACCACTTGTGGTATTGAGGTAATTTTGGTGCCTATTTGTTCAAAACAATCATGTTTCTATTACCTGTAATGGAACATTTTGCAACAAAATGACCGGAAATGCCATTTTTGACCTTTGACATGTTTCAAATGTCAAAGCTATTGAATCCTTATTATCTCACAACCACTGGTGGTAATTTTGGTGCCAACTCGTTCAAAATACTCATCTTTCTATTTGCTCTAATTAAACATTTTACTAAAATATGACTGGAAAAGCCGTTTCTGACCTTTGACATGTTTGAAGGTCATAGCCATAGAATCCTCATATCTCCACAACCACTGGTGGTAGAGAGTCAATTAGGGTGTTTTCTTAGGAAAATTTGTGTTTCTATTTGCTTTAATAGAAGAGTTTGCAAAAAAAAAAAGACATGCCATTCTGACCTCTGACATGTTTCAATACATATGTCTATCCCTATACATACTTACTGTAGAAACTTGATTGAGATCTCAAATTATTCATTTACACGTTTCCTACACTATACATAATATGTATATATGTATATATATATATATATATATTTAAATTATATGTAAATATATATGTATACATATATGTATTATGTATATATGTATATATATATATATATATATATATATATATACGACTATATACTACCATAGGGGAAACGATAACAATGGAAAGGGTTAGAAATAATACCATAAGGCGAAAATACTGCTGCTAAGGGGAAATTTTAACGACGTTAAAGAGAAATACAGACAAAGTATTTTATATATATATATATCAAATTGATTAGCATCTACATCTAGTAGTTACAGATATGAAATGCCTATTTGCTTTAATTGATTATATTATTTTACTATATTAGCAGTATAGTAGTTACAGAGATATAAATCCATTGAACTTAGTCGGCGGTGCACTTCAAGTCACTTTGTATCAAATATTCAATTAGACCGATTTGATTTATTATATTTCTTGTAATTAAAATTGTCTACTGACAAAATTAGACCAAATTATACCTTGTGACATGGGTCAATGGTCAGTATCGGCATATTTGTTTTAAAAAATGGTTCAATCCAGTAAACAGGAACATGTGTAAATGAATAGTTTGAGATCCCTATTAAGTCTCTATAGCCAGTATGTATAAGGATATGCATGCATTGAAACATGTCAAATGTCATAACAGCATTTTTGGTCATTTTTAGCAAACTTTTCTATTATTCCAAATAGAAACATGAATGTTCCGAACAAATTGGTACCAAAATTAACTCCAACAGTGATTGTGGAGATATGAGGATTCTATGGCCATGACCTTCAAACATGTCAAAGGTCAGAAACGGCTTTTCCGGTCATATTTTAGTAAAATGTTCTATTAGAGCAAATAGAAACATCAATGTTCAGAACAAAAATGGCACAAAACTAACTCTCTACTACGAGCGGTTGTGGAGATAAGGACTCAATAGCTATGACATTTGAAGCATGTAAAAGGTCAAAAACAGCATTTCCGGTCATTTTCTAGCTAACTTCTTTATTAGACCCAATATAAACACTAATGTTTCAAACCAATTTACACAACAATTGACTCTACCACCAGTGGTTGCTGAGATATGATCACCATATGTAGAAGACCTTGAAGCGTGTCAAAGGTTAGAAACAGCATTTTCGGTCATTTTTTAGCAACATGTTCCGTTAGAGCAAATAGAAACATGATTATTCTGAACAAATAGGCACAAATTAACTCTCTATTACCATTGGTTGCGGAGATATGACGACCCTATAGCTATGACCTTTGACCCTGGCCTTTTGACACTTTGGACCTCAAAGTGCATACAAAACCTGATCTGGCTACTATGGTATACCTGATTAAAGGCTTGAGCAATCTGAGGAACAGATTCATAGACCATTGTGTATACAGTACGACCATACTTTTTAACCTTTTTGACCACAGTGTGGTCAAAAGCTGACCAGCTTTTGTATAAATAACATTTGTTAGTCTGTAAAGTACTGTTTGTCTTCAAATTATTGTTTAACATCAAAAAACACAGTTACCTTTTCTACTTTGTCATGATACAGGCAATTGAAAGTCCACACTACTTCTATACAGTAGAACCCCACCTTTGGGACATCCCTACAAAGGGGACACTAGGCACAAAACAAAGAAAAGTATCTTTTACACTACAGCCAACCTCGTATTCACATGCACCACTATGAAGAGGACATCTTTGGTCACGACGGTGTCCCTTTAATAGGAGTTCTACTGTATAAAGAGTGAAACTGTCGTACCACCCTAATTACAGCATCAATGTCACACAATTGTTTAAACTGAAAACAAAAAAATAAAGTTATTAAAAAAACAAACAATAAAATATCACATGGCCAAATACAAAAAAGTAGAGTAGATTTGATATTAAAATATGGATGGAGGTATATCCTCATACAGTCAATACAGCTAAAAAAATAAAGGATACTGTTGCCAACAGCACTAATGAGTCTGGACAAAGGCAGCGGTGTGTTGTAAACATATCTTGAATTCATACATTCTGCTTTCATAAATTTACTGTATAAAAAGAGAAATATTGTACAGTTGTTGCACAGTGTAAAATAGTCTGTGTGCCAAAACTCAAAACTCTGCCCCACTCTGGGGATTTTCTGAGACAAATATTTTCAGAAACTTTAAATACAGAGGTAGCAAAATCCAGTTGTCTGTCTGTTCCATGGTGGTGGGTGAACCTGTGAGGGCACTTTTCAGAATGGCTGCTTAAATTTCAGCTCATGTGTATCTCTAAGTGAGCATTAGAACTGCCTATTTGTAGAAAATCATTTCTAAAAAGCACCACTTTCAAGTTTATGGGCAATTAAAGTTTGGAAGTTTTTCATAATTTGAAAAAAAAAAAACACCCCTTTTTAAAAACATGGTATCTCCCAAGTACGAAATCTAAAAAACCTGTCAAAATATGCAACAGATATCCAATGTAATACACACACTCATTATTTTTGATGAATAAACCATAAGGACATTAGAAATATTTTATCAAATTATTACTAATATTAACTTTTACAAACAGCAAAAAATGACAAAAAAATACAAATTTACCCGTCGGGCCTAGAGTAGGACAGTATTTAGTATAGTGCTCAAAATTTGTTAGTGTTGCCCAATCGATTTGTTTTTCTAACAAAGCCTGGTCTTCAATTCTTTCTCCAAATTCGCTTTCTAGTGGCTCAAATTGATAAAGCTGCTCCATTTTTTGCTTCCTTCTTTAGATCAAGGTAATTCAACAAAAGGACGCACATCTCGGGACATCAAAGGTTATAACTCTGGCATCAACATTCTAGGCGCACGTGCGTCCCTACACGCTGAATGTCACAAAAACCATAGCAACCAGACCATAAACCGTCAGCGTACGTGACGATTTACTCACGCGCGTGATAGTTGCCATGTTAGTCGCGCGTCGTGCGGTGATTACAAAGGCCTAATGATATTTTGCACTAACATTAGACTGAAATATATTCTTCATTTCAACATTAATTTTACCAAAATTGTGGTGAATTGTCGTTCATGAGACTCACTTCGCAGAAAAAATTAATAAATGTTCCGTATATACTCAAATGTTGGTCCTCAGCACCTTATGCCAACATTGTCAAAATGACAGATTAATGTTACATTAGAACATGAAATTTTATAAAATTCGTAAATTTTGAATTGCTATAACTTTTCATTTTCTTGGTCAATGTTCACAAATCAAATTGCAGTTTATAGAAGCATTTAGGGAGCGTCGCCAAATTATCCTACCGCGGTAAAGGTAAACCAAACTTGTTTAATATTTTTTTTTAGGGTGTAGGGTTGAGCGTAGGCATTGGTGTGGATACAGCTGGTGTTTCAAACCAAAGGATTGAAGCTGTTGAAAAAGAAAACAAACTCTTGCGGCAAGGTAAAGGACTAGTTTAATTCTGTCTCTTATACACATCTTGTACCTGGAATTGTGCGAGCATTTTCAAATCTGTCTTTCAGGAATTCTGCTCGTTGCCGATATTGCTCTGTTGTGGCAAACTGGCAATGTATTTTGTCAATCTCTGAATCTGCAAATTCAAAAAGTTGGCGAGCAGTGACAATCTGTTGATCAAATGGGCGTTGTAAACTTGCTCTGGCTGCTAACCGCTTTATTGTCCCCCCAACACCATCAGATGGTCCCTTTCCATGCGAGGTGGCAAAGAAGTGCCATTCAGCTTGAACACCAAAGTCTTCTTCATGGAGGCACAAATTTAAAAAGTTTTTTCTATTTTTATACTGTGCAGCACAGCCGTCAGAAAAATAGCATATTTTCTTAACATGTCCAAGTGTGTCTGTTAAAAACTGTATGAGCAATTTGTGAAAAAGGTGAACTGCCACAGTATCATGTGTGTTACATTCTGATATAATCACAAAACTTGTATGGTCAATTTCATCTTGCATGTTTCCCCGGTAGTAACATAAAAAGGGATGAAGTGTTGCTTGCAGATTGTTCCAATGAAAAGACTGAGAAGCGTCCTGTACTACAAAGCTGTAATTTTCAGCAAAATCTGCAATGACCAAGACTATTCCTGGTTCAAGTGTACTCCTTAGATCTTGGAGGTAACCCGCTTGTTGCTTTGCAATGAAATCATGAGGTAATTATTTTTGAAGACCACTTACAAATGAGTCAAGAAAGTCTGAAACAGTTTGAACTTTGGACTCAAGATTTGAGCGGTCAGTTGAAGTCCACTGTTTATATTCGATCTGGTCAATCATGTTGTCTTCCATATACTTTTCAAGTTTTTTACGAATATTACTAATGTCTGGACATGCATTACACTTGCTAAGAAAGCAATTGATCATAGCTGCAAGACAGTGACGATAATGTTTAAATTCTCCACCAGTTACTTCATATAATTTTGCTCCTGTGAACATGAGTTTTACATTTTGATGGATTGTACATACACAAACTGAATGCGTACCAATTGCTCCTGCTAGTACACACTGCCTTGGGCGCAATTCCGCAAATTTAGAAAAACCAATTTTGCTGTCTAGATGCGTCTCCTTGAATTGTTCATAAGCCTCTCTAAGATTGCAAAGAACCAAATGCTTTTGTAGATGCTGTTTTTTCCCATCCACAAGAACAGACACATAGTCTTTCATACCAGGCATTTGCCTGCTAATATGCTCTGACAAATAGAATTGTACGACGGCTTCCCCAGTTTCTTTAGAAATAGATTTACCTGACTTGGGGTTAGGCATTGCTAGAATTCCTTGTTCCCT
>NW_022736687.1:36238-38114 GCF_011630105.1 Anneissia japonica | reverse complement strand
TTGGCTTTTCTTGCAATATAGTTCGATGTACAAAATTCATCTTGGATCTTCTGAATTGTCCAGCTTTTTGGTAAAATTGTCAGCACCTGAAGCTTTTCACTTCTTCTGTCAGTTGATTTAAATTTGTCAGTTGCTGAATCATCTCCTGACCATCATTTTAGAATTCGATCATTGACATACCCATAGTAGTTTCTAACTTTTTCTTGACACTTTCACCAATTTTCCGTGTCTTACCTTTGTAGTCGTTTTTTGTCAACAGGTGATTCACCTATTAGTTCCAAAGACTTATTCAATGTTTGTAGGTCACTCACAGAGGTGTGAAATTCAGTATCCATAGAAGAACCAGGAACATTCCCATTGCCATCATCTTCACTACTGCTAGTTGAAGTTACAGATGGTAATGGTAACTCACACACTTTTAATTCTGGCTGTTGTTTTACAAGCTTCTTGCGGCATTGTGTGCAAATCTTCTGTCCTCTTTTAAGATTAAGATTTGGATGGTCTGCAATAAGCTTTTCAGTTACTTCCCTTAAACCTGATTTATTCTTTTTTTTATGTACTCCAAATGGATCAAAGCAGAAAGTCTGCCTTAATATAATGAGTCTTGCTTTGTGACATCTTGAAATGACTTCAGAAACTATTCTGAAAAATCCTGATACTGTAGGTCAGTGCTAATCTGGGATTTTCCAATGGGAATACCAGGTTCCTATTTTGAAATTCAAAGAAATATCCACCTGGAAAATCCCAAGGAATTTCCACCTGAGAATTTTCAAGTGATGCAAGTTTAATTTTCTCATACCTACATATAAAACTAAGCAGTATGGTGTACTATTGGTTTTCCTATATAGGTACAATACTGTGTTATTATACGGAAAATGCAATTTCGAATTGACAAGTATACATAATACTTGCTCATTATTCAGGAACTTTTGGAGCGCCCATCACCAAACTTATAGGGAAGCTTCTTTACATCATTAGGTATCTCTAACATGAATTTCAAAAAAAAAAAAAAGATATATATTTTTTTTATTAAAAAAAAAAAGATATGTATTTTTTTTATTCAACTTTGAACTTTACAACCTGTCATAACTTTTTTATATTTGAATTGAGGACTTAGCATTTATTAATAAAGTTATAGAGCTACTCAATAGCTTTAAAATGACACCAAAATCATACTTTTCGAGATATGGTCGGTTAAACACGCAAGGTATCGCTAATTAGCCAAAAGTTCGTTAGCAGATATCTCGCTAATTAGGAGGCCTAGAGAAAAAAATTTTCATTTCTGATCGTTTCTCATGGGTCTCAACAACATACAAAAATTTGAACAAAATCCGAGAGATTGAGGTTTTTTTTTGGTTGATTTGACATGGAATTACCCTAATATTAACTTTTACAAACAGCAAAAAATGACAAAAAAATACAAATTTACCCGTCGGGCCTAGAGTAGGACAGTATTTAGTATAGTGCTCAAAATTTGTTAGTGTTGCCCAATCGATTTGTTTTTCTAACAAAGCCTGGTCTTCAATTCTTACTCCAAATTCGCTTTCTAGTGGCTCAAATTGATAAAGCTGCTTCATTTTTTGCTTCCTTCTTTAGATCAAGGTAATTCAACAAAAGGACGCACATCTCGGGACATCAAAGGTTATAACTCTGGCATCGACATTCTAGGCGCACGTGCACACACTGAATGTCACAAAAACCATAGCAACCAGACCATAAACCGTCAGCGTACGTGACGATTTACTCACGCGTGTGATAGTTGCCATGTTAGTCACGCGTCGTGCGGTGATTACAAAGGCCTAATGATATTTTGCACTAACATTAGACTGAAATATATTCTTCATTTCAACATTAATTTTACCAAAATTGTGGTGAA
>NW_022736687.1:14083-36188 GCF_011630105.1 Anneissia japonica | reverse complement strand
TAGAACATGAAATTTTATAAAATTCGTAAATTTTGAATTGCTATAACTTTTCATTTTCTTGGTCAATGTTCACAAATCAAATTGCAGTTTATAGAAGCATTTAACAAGCTCGCGAAAAAAAAAAATCAAATGTAACAGACATTGCGAAGTACCCAAAATTAATAAAATAAAAACTAACACCATAAAACGAATGGCATGCATAGACTAATAATTGACGGCTGTACTCGCAACTAGTATCGGATTGTCGATGCCACATTAAAGATCAAAGGACTGTACGCACGCGCTATGTTCGAGAGCGGAGATGTGCGTCCTTTTGTTAAATTACCTTGTTTAGATCAGTACTTCACAACTGAACCTCTTTCATATGTCGCGCTATACGATGTTTGTATACCATAAACAGGATGGATGTGGTTGTTACACCACGTCTACGACATCAGCTCTGCAAACACTTCAGTGAACATCTCCAGTGGGTGGGGCTTATACTAATATTTTAAACCGTCATTTTTAATATTTATAAACCAAAAATTAAATATTTTATTACCACTCATTTGTTAAACATATGTAATACTTCAATAATCAGCAACTTAAAATTTAATTGGACTTTAAGTACTGTTTACAACAATGTAGGAGCTATCACTAAATTTAAGGAAAAGATTTCTGTTACAAATCATTACATGTCCATGTAAAACTGAAGTACACTTAACATATCACCAGAAAATTTTAATGAAAATTTAGCATGGAATGACTCAAATAAAACAGATACATTTTGTCACTTTGTGATTTAGAGAAGACATGATTACCTTAATAACCTGGCATCTGAAGTTAGACCAGCAATTGAAACACCAACATGATCATCAATAGGAATGATCTTCTTTTGATGAGCAGATAATTCTGATGATGCTCTCTAAATAGATAAGATAAAAAGTATTTTCACTAAACTATTAATTTAAATAGGATATTGTGATCAAATATTAATTCTATTTTCAATTATTAACAACTTTTAAACTACACAGCATATCCCCACGGTGCAATTTTTCTCCACTATAGAGTGTTACAATCTTTGAATCGTGAGAATGTAAAGCATTTTGAAATTGTATTTAGGATGACTAATATTACCCAATGGCCTAACATAGGAGTCTAAAAATGGGAGGAGTGGGGACTGATGAGGAAGTGTGAAGGTGAGGGGGAACTAGCTTGAGAAATACAGTAAGGTGATTTGAGGTGATATTTTACAACTTGAGCATGAATTTTTGTGGGACCACCTTTGGGGGGAGGGGGGTTGAGTATTGGAGGGCGAGTTCCTCCTGCACACATCCTTAGATACGCCAGTGAAACTGTTGGGGGAAATTCTCCAGTAATTAAAAATCACCTCATTTTGAGCTACTGTAGCACAGCACCCAGTCCCCAACTTAACATCCACACCCCAATCAGCCCATCCATTTCAAGACTTCTAGAAATGACACTGTGTTGGCTAGTAGCAAAGAATATCGATAGAAGAATGAGCAGAGAAACCAAAATCGTATAATCAAACGAATTGCATGATGGGAGGCCAGTGAAGTAGGGCGCCACGTACCAGCGGTGTGTATAAAAATAGTCTGGGTTAGGCATGGGCTATTACAGAGAGTTAGACCTTTTTAGGTATTTATTAAAGATGTATTGTCCCTTGCTAATGTCAAAAAATCATAAAAAATAATTTTGAAATTGAATTTAAAAAATGTGTACCCTGATTTTTAAACCAAAAAATTATAATAATAAAAATAATAAAACACTTCCAGTGTTTCTATCATTTTTCGTTGTAAACTGATGGAAAGACATTTTTTAAATACACTAATTTCTTTGTTCAAGTTGATAACTTTTATGTTACTTGAAAATAGGCAAGTTAATTTCAAAAAATATTTTTCATGATTTTTTTTTTGTATTTAGCATGGGACAATACATCTTAAATTATTCTAGGTCTATCTATTCTTGTACTATAGATTAGACCTACTGTACATTGTAGGGCTACTATGTTAACCACTAAGTAAGTGGCATACCGCCCTCTAGGACTAAGTTGCCTGGCGACCGGTTAGGTCGGGGTTAGAGTAGAGTTCAAGAGAGCTCGTATGTTGTAGTTTAATAAAGAAACAGTTGCTCTTATTACGATAGTGGTGAGCTGTGATTTATTGATATTCTGAGTATCAAACATGGCGCTGTGAGCATCTTACTTGATTGCAGTACAGTCTTCACGCACGACATCACTCAGTAACTACAGCATGCCACCGAAATTTAATTGTAAATTTGAGGCCCCTCGCTTAGCTTTATTATCTGACCGGGCATCTGACTTCAAGGTATGGCAGCAGCAGTAGGAAGCATACAAGTCAGTGACCTGCCTAGATAAAGAAACGCCGGATTTCCAGGTAAACGTGCTAAAAATGTGCATGTCCATAGAAACATTAAAAATTGTCATGAACGTTGGACTGACAGCAGCTGACCTAAAAGAAACGGATAAAATAATCCGAGCCATGGAGCAATATGTTCAAGGACAAATAAATGAATCCGTAGAACGTAAAAGATTCAGGGCTAGAACCCAAGGACCTGACGAGGACTTCGACGATCTCTTAGTCTCCCTCAGAGACCTAGTCAGTGACTGTAATTTTTGCAACACTGATTGTGAAAAAAAGGCAATAAGGGACTAAATCTTGGAGGGAGTGTTTGACCCAACTATCACTGAACGACTTTTATCAATAAACGATCCATCACTCGATAAGACTATTGAAAAAACAACAATGTGAGATGTCAGTTGCGGTAAAGAACCCACGAACAGCAAAACCCGACACACCACGACCAACCAAATGCGGCTACTGTGGTGACAGCCATGCTAGAGGACAGTCAAACTGTCCTGCATCTAATTCCAAGTTCAACAAATGTCACAAGATGGGACACTATGCCTCTGTCTGTCGTTCAGGGAAACGTAAAAATAAAACAAAACCGACAACTAAAGCAATCCCCGTAAAGAGTGTCAAAATCGAAAAAGCACCTAGAGTTCATGTGTATCTTACACACAACAGGTCACAAGTCAGCTTAGACATACTACCAGACAGTGGATTGGACATTTGCTTAGCACCTACCACTTTACTCAGAAGAATTAAGGATGATGTGAGAAATCTGCTTCCTTGTGATTTGGAACCGGAAGCTGTTGGTGGAACAAAATTAAAGATAGCTGGTTGGATACAAATCACATTCGCTACACAGCAGCAGACGGTAGAGGTTGACTTATAATTCTCAGATGACGTCAACGAACCTCTACTCTCTTGGTCAGCTTCCAGATCATTGGGGTTCCTTCCGTCGACTTATCCTGAGCCGGTTGTCGCCGTAGTACGACAACGCACACCAGTGCCAGCACCCAGCTCAGTCAAACAAGCTAGGCCAGTTCCGGCACCTAGACTGACTATCGAGGCCTTGCGCAAAGAGTTTCCATCAGCACTTGACGGTAAAATTTGATCGATGCCTGGTGAAGAGTTCATCATCAAACTTACCGACAACGCCACTCCGTTTTGTGTTAGCACCCCATGCAAAATTCCATTTCCTCACACAGATAAACTGAAAAATGAACTCACACTACTTGACACACAAGGTATCATAAAGAAAACCACCGAACACTCTAATTGGTGTGCACCCATTGTGGTCACACCGAAGAAAGACACGAACAAGATTCATGTGTTGACCTGTCTCGACTTAACAAGAGTGTCCAGCGTGAATACTATCCGCACACGACTCCACAGGATGCTGTCGCCGATATAGCTGGATAACAGAAAGAATACTTCACAGTTATCGATGCTGTAAAAGGTTATCACCAATGTCCCCTGGCTGAATCCAGTCAAGTACTCACGGCATTTATTACGCCATTTGGCAGATACAAATACCTTCATACACCATATGGCATATCGTCCGTATCTGAGACGAATGGATGAGGCATTTGTAGGACTTACAAACCATCGCAGAATTGTAGATGATGTGATCATATTTACCAAAACCAGAGCTGAGCATGCACGAGTAGTGAGAGCATACCTTGCTAGATGCCAAGAAAAGGGCGTCACACTGTCATTTTGATAAGATTCAGCTTTGCCAACCTGTTGTAGAATTCGCTGGATTTACACTGTCAGCAGAAGGATATTCTATTGGTCCTCGAACCACGGAAGCAATCAGACAGTTCTCAACTCCTAGTTCAAGAACTGACATAAGGTCATTCGCTGGGTTGGTGAATCAACTTGGATCTTCCACGGGTCAGATCACACAACTCATGACAACATTACGTCCACTTCTTTCCGAAAAGAATGAGTTCGTGTGAACAGTGACCATGATGCTGCATTTCAGCGTGCTAAATCTGAACTATCTAAGGCACCAACAATGGCATATTTCGATCTCACTAAACCTACACGACTGATAACGGATGCAAGTAGAATTGGTATTGGATACGTTTTGATGCAGTTACACAGTGATGGCACATGGAAAACCGTACAGGCAGGCTCAAGACACCTGAGTGACACTGAAACACGTTATGCTGTTATAGAATTAGAAATGCTTGGAAATAGCATGGGCAGCTCAAAAGTGTTATAAGTTTCTGGAAGGCCTACCCAAGTTTGAAATATTGACTGATCATCATCCATTAGTACCATCCTCAACACACACAGACTAGATGAGATCATCAATGTCAGACTTCAACGCCTCCGAACTAGGATGTCGCGATATAACTATCATGCCAGATGGATCAAAGGCAAAGAAAATTTAGGAGCTGATGCACTCTCCAGACATACACATGAGCTGCCAAACACCTCAGACGAATTGGCCGAGCAACCTACTGTAAATGGAGATCATGTGGACGAAGCTCTGACCATATCTGCTATACGTTCTGTCGCCGACACTCCCAAAGATGACGAAGCAAGGTTGTTTCAAGTTTGGAAATCTTCCAACACTGACGAGTACCAAGAATTAAAACGCTTGATCATCAATGGATTACCTGAATCGAAAAAAGACCTCCCAGATCATTTGAAAAAATACTGGTGGGTCCATCCAGACTTGTCTGTTGATCATGACTTCTTTTAAGGAGTTTGCATGAAACTGGCAAATAAATATCCATAACAGTTCGCCGTATCATCAGCAATCAAACGGAAAGGCGGAAGCAACGGTGAAATCCATGAAGAAGATCATAGAATCAGTCTCACGAGAGAGACGTACACCTGATAGCGACCTACTTGCTAAAGCACTGCTTCACTACAAAAACACCCCATCTAGAAAGGATGGACTTTCCCCGGCAGTGAAGTTATTTGGTACACCGATACAAGATACTCTTCCTGTTCATCATCGATCATTTAAGCCTCAATACCATCAACGACGCAAACAGAGATCTTGCAAGGAGGAAAAGATATGAAAAGGATTACTTCGACCTACACACAAAGCAGTTAGCTGAAATCAAAGTTGGAAACAACCTCAGCATTTACAATCACCACACTAAACGATTTGACATCTATGGACAAGTGGTGGAAATTGGTCCGAACAGAAGATACCTCATACAATCCCAAGACGGTCGAATTCTCGTACGTAATCGACGGTATATTAGGAAGCGTACTCCCTGCTCAATTGGAGTGCCTAATGCCACGCCGACCCATACTCCAAAGCGACCTAAAAGAGTCACGCGAAAGCCAGCGAGATATAAGGACTTTGTATAGAATGAACTTTGAGTATTATGTGATGTTTTATTGTTTGAAGATCATTCCTAAAGTTTAAAGATCTTGGGGGAGGTCTAGGGCTACTATGTTAACCACTAAGTAAGTGGTATACCGCCCTCTAGGCCTAAGTTGCCTAGCGACCGGTTAGGTCGGGGTTAGAGTAGAGTTCACGAGAGCTCGTATGTTGTTGTTTAATAAAGAAACAGTTGCTCTTATTATGATAGTGGTGAGCTGTGATTTATTGATATCCTGAGTATCATACATAATAATTGGATAGGCTAGGCTAGGCCCTTAGCTTTTAAATAGATAAAACAACATTACAGTGCACACTACAGTTGTTGGAGAAAAGTTGTTGGTGTACAGGTGAAAAGGAGATCTAAAGAGGTAGAGGTCTACAAGGACTAGGATGCCTAGGTTAGGCTACTTTTTTTAGTTAAACTAGACCTATTGATTATTTAATTATTATTATTTATATTTTTGTGAAGGTGAAGTTGAAGTTGAGGGAGGGGCACGAAGATCAGTTGAGGGACGAAAACTCGCAAAATATGGTGATTTTAGGCAATATTTAACTGCTTGCAAAGTGATTTTTAGGGGACTGGGGAAGAGTAATTTTTGAAAAGGGCATGCGCCCCACGTAACCCTAGATACGCCACTCATCATCGTCATCATCATGGATACATTTTTGTAAATGGAAATATTTGAAATAGAATATAAATCTTACTTCCAAGCTTTTGTCACTGTCTCAGCAACGTCGTCAGAGAACGTCATGTATTTACACAGATCATGTGACAACACCTCATCCAGTATTGCTGGTAGCTCGTATCCACGATCGAGGGTGGGGGTGCCTGGTCCGAATTCCCACAGATTTCACCCACATATTTTTCTCCACATGAACAGTCAATCTGATATATGGCGCCACATGTTTTGTGTCGGGGATTAGGATCTTTTAGGGTGAACCAACACGGATCTTTAAGTGTGTTGAAAAGTTGTAGTAGGAACTTATGCCATGTTTTCGGTAAATGTGGGCGATCCTGTCTGATGATTGATGGACATACAGAATTGCGACTTTAATCTGGTGAGATTGATGTTGCTGTTTTTCCCTATTTTTTGCTTTTGATTTGGAGATGTGTAACGCCCAGTCTTCATACCCATTAGCTCTTAGTGCTCTTTTAATGTGTTTTTTGTTTAATAATTTTATTACTCTGTTAGGTTACGATGTTTGATCTGTGTATTAATGATTGTACTACAGTCCGCTTATGTTGAATATGGTGGTTAGAACTAAAGTTTAAATATCGGTCTGTGTGTGTGGGTTTGCGATAAACGGTGAGTCTAAAGGCCAACTCAGACAGCCCGACGTGATTCATCGTCGTGGACAGTCTTGAGCCGACGCGACTGCCCCCCCCAAAACACACCATCGCGTTTGCCTCACATAAACGCGACAACAAATCGCATCGAGCTGCGTCATATGACGCTGTCTGAGTTGGCCTTTAGTGAGCCATCATCATAAAGGTGTATCAAAGAGTCTAGGTGTGAAAGCTGATCTTTTTCTAATTTAAGCGTAAACTCGATGTTCGGGTCGATCCTATTTATGTGAGAAGTAAAAAATTTGATATTGTACTGATGTAGAACCACCGAAACCAAACGGAAAAAGGTTGCGGAGCAGAAGAGAGTGCCTTAGCATAAAAAAAACCATATAAATTTGCGAAGGCACCCCACCCTCAATCGTGACCGTGGATACAAACTTCCGGCAGTACTGGAGGAGGAACACATGATCATTCAAATTCTATTGCATGCTTGAATGATCACGTGACAAGTGGATCTGTGTAAATACATGACGTTCTCTGAAGAAGTTGCTGAGATAGTAACGAAAGCTTGAAAGCAAGATTTATATTTTATTTTAAATATATCCATTTGATATTATGTGCATTGGAATAGTACCTAATATTTTTGACATTATTATTATTATCATTATTATTAGTAATATTATAATTTCTTATTATTATTATTATCATTATTATTATTATTATTATTATTATTATTATTATTATGTTATGTAAAATATAACAACAAAGGAATTTTGAATTTTATTATTAATATTATAATAATTGTTTACTCATTATTATTATTTTTATTATCATCAACATAATAGTAATAATTGCTATTATTATATACAACAACTAAGCCCATTATAATTGTAATTTTATTATTATTATTATTATTATTACTATTATTATTATTAATAACATGTAACGTTTTTTCCAACCTGGTTAGGATCAATCTTTATGTATTATTATGGAACGCCTCCTCTGCCTTCAGTTCACAATCATCATGCAGTAATTAGCAATCACTATGCAGTCATTACCAATCGTTATGCAATACTTACCAGGGTTCGAAATAACTATGGCTAGTAAAATGCATGGCGAACCTGTTAATTATCATGGCGTGACCAGTTAAAATGTCAATGAAAGTCTGACGAAATACCTAAAGCTTTACTCATTCACCTCTTAACGATGTCTTTACAAAATATTTCACACAGATAATGTCAACAAGATCGCTATTTTCTGTTTATTGTCATGTTACTGTCCGCTACGAACAGCCTTGGACTCGGTCATTTAAGGCGAACCGATGAACATCACCCACTGGCTAGACGTACAGAGGGAAATCATCTTCTCCGCATGTTATAGCTACAAAGAGAAGTTGATTTCCGCCTGTGTGAGCACTGTGAAGTTAAAACATCCATGTCATGTATCCACCATACAATGCAACGTGGGACAAAAAGTTAATAAACAACACAAAGATTTCCAGACGAAATAACGCAATAATCACACCCTGTGAATGAACCGTAATGTAGATAAAGTGAAAGTTACGCCTTCCATTGTTTTAATAAATGAATTATGAATACTTAAAAATCGACTGTAATCAACCTGAAATGAAAAAGCAACTCAAAGCAATTGTTTCTACGACGCCTCTTTTTTAGTAGACGTTAATTCGGATTTCGTATGTCATTAGATTCATATATCAGTCTACATGAAAATTGCACTCACATTTCCCAAAAACACTGCTAATTACGGAGGGAATTTGCAGAGAATGAAATACAAATTTGTTAAATTTATTTTTAGATTTGACTCTAAAACAAAACCACAAGGGTTTCTTGTTTAATTAAAAGTTTATCGGTTTACACTAAGCTTGTTCCTGTCCGCAAGCTGTCATGCACTATGAAACTTTGGGCGATCTGACGTCACCACAGCCAAGCACATGGGATTTTTGCCCAGCCACATGACCCCACAAAAAAAATTAACCAATTATTGGGCAGAGTTTAGGAGGAGCGACCTGATATTTACAACAAGTCGCATCATGACCGCGAAGAATGTGTTGTATTTACAGTTTTTAAAAAAATGTCAGACTGAAAATGCATGTAAAAACAATTTTATTGGTACAGTAATACAATTTGCTGTGCACTACAGCTAAACAACAGGTACTGTACTGTACGTATTCAGAGATCCCTAAGTCTCCCGAAAATCTTGGTTTTCTCCTGATTTTTGAGGCTGTCTCCGGCCCTCCCGATTTTTATTAATAATCTCCCGATTTTTTTAAATATCCCAAAAATTTCACGAAAAATGTGATTTCCACAATGTCATAAAGCAATGAAACAATATTTCTTATCTTAAGCCAATATACTATGGCACTCGCTCAGCCTCAAAATGTCGTTAACAAGACCAGTGAGTTGTTATTTAAGTTGTTTATCAAAGTAACAACTCCATGGCAAGGCAGGCAGGTAGAATCGCCTTGGATCCTCCATGTTACGATCTTTTTCATCCGCGCTGACCTCAATCAATGAGATGACTGTCTGAGTAAATAAATTTCAACAAATTAACAAAATTAGAAATCACATGGGAATGGATGCCCCAAGTTTTTTCGCCGCAAAGATTTGGAACTTTGTAGAATCGGTGCATAAAAATACTTTTTCTTTCAAGTAAGCTTCAGTTCTTTAATAACAATACTAAAAAAAATCATAGTTAGTAGGTTTTGGTACTAAGTAGTCTTCCGAAAAATGTAGTTTATTTTAACACATGTAGGCCTAGGCTCTATCTGCGCTGCAAGGGTATGTGTGTTGCATTGAGTGGGCGTCTGTGTGTAGTGGTGGTCGTGACTCTGCGGCCTTAGGCCTAGTTACGCACGGACAGATGGAGCCTAAAGAGGCAGGGTTTAATGTTTTTTCATGGCATTATTTACCAATTATTATAGGCTAGACATATATAAATGCTGATTTACTAACTAAATTAAAATATATATATTTTTTTTAATTTTTCAGCAAACGTGTGGATCTTGCAAATTGCAGTTATACCTTGCTAGAATGTTTTTTGAAGAGATGTAGTAAATCAGCCATAGCCTCTAATATGCCAATGAACAAAGCAAAGCCTTGTTGACTGCTGTCAAGAATGCTTTACTAGCAAAATTCTAAATAAATAATAATATTTATAAATTTATATTTTAGGTCAACTGCAATGTGTAAACAAATGTAAAATTGTTAAATAAAAGTAAACAATTTGATGAAAATTGTTTGTTTTCTTAATTTTGTGTAATACTTTCATGTTGCACAGCGCGTCGTAAGGCGTCACAGCGCGTCGCTACAGGAGGCGTTTGCTTCACGAAAAAAATCTCCCTATTTTTTGATTTTCAAACTTAGGATCTCTGCGTATTATATGTTAAATGTTTACCTTTTGCAGGCTAGTCATACCGAATTTACTGGGCTATGCTAAGAGTATTTTTAGCGTCTAGGGCCTAGGCTAGGCCCTTAAACTGGCCAGCCTTATTCGGAAAGGATTCAATAGAAATGTTCCACAAACCAATCTTTCCAGAAAACTGAACATCGTAGCGAACATCGTATTGTGAGAGTGCACTGTACATACAAATAGATTCCTGTATTTATATTTCGCGGCATAATTTCATACAGAGACAACAGAACGATTTTTCTGTATCTGTCATTATTTCATCGGTGAGGGGCAGCATGATTAGCATGTCAAAAATATGGTATTTGGGCCTTCCGAAGTTGGCAAGATAGTGGCTAGTGAAAGGGATTGAGGACTAGTAAAAATATTAATTTAATGGTCCACTTGGCTAGTTAAATTAAGGAAAACCCCTGCTTTCCAATTGTTATGCAGTATTGACCAATCACTATGCAGTACTTACCAATCACTATGCAGTACTTACTATTATGCAGTACTACCAATCACTATGCAGTACTTACCAAACACTATGCAGTACTTACTATTATGCAGTACTACCAATCACTATGCAGTACTTACCAAACACTATGCAGTACTTAAAAAATTACAATGCAGTAGAATATTGTGCAATTTATACTGCCACTTATTGACAACATTGAATTTCACATGACGTTTATTAGATGGTTGTAAAAGCAAGTCTATTCAAACTTTCATTAGTTACACAAACTCAGTGTGCTACTGACTACACACATGTTGCTTCTTGGGTGTCTATAAAACGAAGACTGAAGACCCAAAAATGAAGACCCCTATCTTTTCTCTTTCATTCATTTTTATTTTTGGCATGTCTGTTAATGAAATTACAAGGGTCTTCGTTTTATAGACACCCTATTATGCCATTTTTTGGCCTAAATTATTGTTGTACAGTATTGTGTTTAGATAAGATTATCATACAAGCATATACAAGCGACTGTTGTACACACACACAGTAGATCTTGATTGCTAATTAGGCCTATGTTCATGTAATAAACTGCTTACGCTAATTAACTTTAATTTATGTTCTACTGAATGAGCTGTTCTTGTTTGATTTTTAATTTCTGTTTGTCACTTCCTTGTTGTCTTTATTGTAATTAATTTATTTGTATCGTACCAAATCCATTTTAAAATATAATTAAAAATGAGACTTAAAGAAAATAATAAATACAAGATTTAATTGCACACAAAAATTCAGAGACTGATATTTTCTTAGTTTATTCTATGCTTTTCCATGGTAACGTCGAGTCGTTATCACTGGGTACGGCTATGCATAACTCGGCCCGCAGCAAGATCAATGACCCTTAATAGTCAATTTCCATAGCAGCAGAACCATGGGACTGTTCCTATAAATAGTTCTAGAAGAAGCAGGTACTGGCAATAAATTGCGTTTATCCTGTCACTACGAATTTATTCCTCCATGCTCATGGCAACACCATGAGTTTGGCCTGGTTATAACACTGGGCGGCGTACAAAGGGTTTGAGCTATGCAGAACTCGGCCGGCAGCAAGATCAATGACACGTACACTTGATTCAGTCTGTATTTCCATAGTAGCAGAATAAAAGACTACTTCTGTCACAAATAACATAGCAGTCTTGTCCTGGGTACATATGTATTGGCATACGGTAGGGTCTTTATGGTGATCAGCGATTTATGGTCAAATGTCATTAAAGGGTTATTCTTTTGTTCTCTCTAGTAACATTTCAAAATGCTACTAATGACAAACCATTGGACCAAATTCAATCAAATTTTGTCATTAAGAACCGGCGACACCTCCTACACCCCAGTCTGGGATCAGGGGTCACATAGGGGTTAAATTTTCAAAATAGCCCAATTGAGCTCAAATTTACCAGGAATGATCCTTATGACCTTCTAAACACAAAAAAATACTCTTTACCTCATATGTCAAAGCCCAATTGAGCTCGAATTTACCATGAATGATCTTTAGGACCTTCCAAACATGAAAAATTACTCTTCATCTATAGGTAAAAATTCACAAGGGTCATTAGGTTTACAGTAATATGAAAAAAAAAATTAGTTTATACAGAAATAGTATCTAAAATGACCTCAATTTCCAAAGTTAAAGGAAAAGATCTATTAATCTAAACACACAATATTAGGCAGGATGTATTTGTTTGGAAAAGAACTCACTCTTTTGTGAAATCTTTGAATATTTTATCATTGAATGTTAATTCTTGCAAAAAGTAAAATGTAAATGGCAATTTGTTTGATGTTAGATTCCTTTTAATAACTAAATTATTTAAGATAAAAAAATGCATATATTGAATCAAGAAAATCAGTTTTAATACAGAATTTGATTATTGGGGCCATTTTTACCTACCTGTCATATGAGGCCTTTTTTACCGGGGCCATTTTTTCCGGGGCCTTTATTGCCGTACACCGGTAATTTCTGGTGTTCATAGTATAATTAGCGAAGGACAGTATCAGCTATTTCTTCATTGTAATTAAGCTAACTATTTATTACGTTGTATATATTTTTTTCTTTAATTTATTTTACTAAGTTTATCACAGTAAATACAATCTAATAATACCTGTATTTATTTATGTAAATATATTAAGTATTATAGTACATATTATAAGTCATAATATATGTACTATAATACTTAATATATAGTATTATAGTACATATATTAACAGTCATAATACAACCTAATAATAAAAATAAGTTCACTTATTTCTTTATTGCATTAACTAAGCCTAATGTATTAGGCTGTATTTATTACTAAATATCCAAATTCACTCATAGAGCATCATAATTACCCAGCATGCTGACTGGGTTCTGTTTCTGAGCAGTTTCTTACCCAGTCAGCAGCATGTTGACTGGGTTGTTTTTGAGCAGTTTCTTCTTTCTTTTTATTTTTGACCTCATAGGTCAAAGTTCATAGGTCAAAGGTTCAAAATGTTACTAATGGCAAACGATTGAACGGAATTCAATCTAATTTGATCATTAAGAACCAGTGACACCTCTTACACTCCAGTCTGGGATCGGGGGTTACATAGGGGTCATCGGTGTCAAATTTTCAAAATTGCTCAATTGAGCTCGAATTTACCAGGAATGATCCTTAGGACCTTCTAAACATGAAAAAATACTCTTCGCCTATAGTTCAAAAATCACAAGGGTCATTTTGGTGAAAATTATCAAATATTGCTAGTGACTAACAATTGGACCAATTACATTAGACAGACTCCTAGGTCACAGTAGTCACCTTGAGTCAAATCCTGAAAAATGACTGGGTTCATGTTCTATTGAACATAGTATCTCTAGTTACCCAGTCAGCAGCATGCTGATAAAAGACTACTTGTCTCACAAATAACGTAGCACAGTCTTGTCCTATGAACATATACATTGGCATAAGGCAGAGTCTATAGGGTGTTCAGGAATAAAGGGGTCAATGGTTATTAAGTTATAATTTTTTTCTTTTTTTCTGGCAACATTTCAAAACGCTACTAGTGCCAAACGGTTGTGACCAAACCTGGTCAGTATAATCGGTGACACCTCTCATACATGGGGTATTCACTGCTTGCTGTCAAATGTCACATAGGGGTCATTTGAATAAAAAAATTTAAAAAATAAAGAAGACTTTTTCTGTCACAAATAACATAGCACAGTCTTGTCCTGGGCACATATGCATTGGCATAAGGTAGGGTCTTTATGGTGTTTAGGGATTTAGGTTTAAAGGTCATTAAAGGGTTATTCTGTTGTTCTATCTGGTAACATATTAAAATGCTACTAATGGCAATGATTGGACCGAATTCAATCAAATTTGGTCATTAACAACCAGTGACACCTCCTTCACCCCAGTCTAAGACTAGGGGGTCACATAGGGGTCAAATTTTCAAAATAATGCAATTGAGCTCAAATTTAACAGGAATGACCCGTAAAACCTCCTAAACATAAAAAAATACTCTTCACTATATAGGTTAAACTTCATAGGTGAAAGGTCCGTCTTTTCCATATTTTTTTGATGTAGCTCAAATTCATTACTCATGATACTTTGCACATTTTAAGTATGTTTTAATATGCTTTTAATGTCAATTAAAGTCAAAAGTCACAGGGGTCATTAGGGTAAAAATTATCAAATATTGCTAGTGACAAACGATTGGACTGATTGCATTAGAGAGACTACTACCAAACATGGGGGGGGGGTTCATTTCATCAAATCCTGAAAAACGACTGGGTTCATGTTTTAAACATAGTGTCTCTAGTTTCTGTTTTAGTTTTCATTTAGTTAAATAAATACAACCTGGTAAGGTTGTATTTATTTAAGTAAATACAGTCTAATAAATAGGCCTATTAGGCTGTACTTATTTAATGTACTGTACTACATAGTGTATGATACTTTAATAATAACTACAACCCAATAAATCAGTTTGTTGTACATTTAATAACAACCTAATAAACTCAGCAAATTATTTAAGAAAATACAATCTAATCATTAGGCCTCATTCTTATTAGGCACTTATTGTATTTATTTAATTTAATGTACTATACAGTACTTTAGTTTGTTGTACATTTTTGTTATTTGTTGTATTGTACATTTGATAACAACCTAATAAATCAACTCATTTATACTTAATTATTAATCCATAATACGTAAAATTAAGTTGAACTAGTGTCATATATATTGAATTATTTATTTATTTATTAAATATTCATCATTTCTGTTTGTTGTATTTCTTTTAAGTATCATAGTACATTTACCTGAATAAAAACAATCTGGTTAGGTTTTATTTATGTTCACCCTGTATTATGCAAGTAAATGCAATCAAATACCTGTTATTTACGTAATGTACTATTAAGTATTATTATAGTGCATTTACAGTAACAACAATAACAATACAACCTAATAATAGTAAGTTCACTTAGTTTTTTTTATTGCATTAATTAGGCTTCAATTTATTAGGTTGTATTTATGTTGGATGTAATCCAAAACCTGTCAACCCTAAAACAAAATTTCACTTTTAAAAGTTTATTTAAGTGTTCATATCACTTAAAAGAACAATTATCTGGGCATTCAAAGCTGGTATTTTTTTTGTGATAATATACCAATTTTTTGTGTGTATCATGTTGTATCTAATGAAATACAATCTAATAATCCTGGTTTTTTTTTACGGAAATGTATGATACATGAATAAATACAGCCCAATAAATCATTTTTTTTGGGGGTTGAATTAATATTATATAGTATGTTTATTTATAATAATACATACAACCTAATAATTCAGTTAATGAGGCTTTCCTAATAAGAAATGTTATTTAATAACAACCTAATAAACTCAGCAAATTATTTAAGAAAATACAATCTAATCATTAGGCCTCATTCTTATTAGGCACTTATTGTATTTATTTAATTTAATGTACTATACAGTACTTTAGTTTGTTGTACATTTTTGTTATTTGTTGTATTGTACATTTGATAACAACCTAATAAATCAACTCATTTATACTTAATTATTAATCCATAATACGTAAAATTAAGTTGAACTAGTGTCATATATATTGAATTATTTATTTATTTATTAAATATTCATCATTTCTGTTTGTTGTATTTCTTTTAAGTATCATAGTACATTTACCTGAATAAAAACAATCTGGTTAGGTTTTATTTATGTTCACCCTGTATTATGCAAGTAAATGCAATCAAATACCTGTTATTTACGTAATGTACTATTAAGTATTATTATAGTGCATTTACAGTAACAACAATAACAATACAACCTAATAATAGTAAGTTCACTTAGTTTTTTTTATTGCATTAATTAGGCTTCAATTTATTAGGTTGTATTTATGCTGGATGTAATCCAAAACCTGTCAACCCTAAAACAAAATTTCACTTTTAAAAGTTTATTTAAGTGTTCATATCACTTAAAAGAACAATTATCTGGGCATTCAAAGCTGGTATTTTTTTCGTGATAATATACCAATTTTTTGTGTGTATCATGTTGTATTTAATGAAATACAATCTAATAATCCTGGTTTTTTTTTACGGAAATGTATGATACATGAATAAATACAGCCCAATAAATCATTTTTTTTGGGGTTGAATTAATATTATATAGTATGTTTATTTATAATAATACATACAACCTAATAATTCAGTTAATGAGGCTTTCCTAATAAGAAATGTTAATTAGGTTTTTTAAGTATTATTTATTTTTGTTAAATAAATACCATCTAATAAGATCTGAAAATAAATCTGTAATTCCTATAGCACTTAGCATTTGTTCTTTAAATGTCAAACTTTCAAAAACATAAACCAACATAAAAATTATAGTTCTACATAAATAAAACTTTATAATAATTTGATAATGAGACATAGACAATAAATATACTGTAGCAGTACTACCATCTGTAAATTTGTATATAGGATCTGTGTGTAAATAATACCTTGCATTTTCAACTACAGTAATATCCCAACTTCATGGGTTATACACCAAGCTTAGAAGGTCATTTACCTTAAGGTCGTTTGCCTTAATTCAAGTGACCACACATCATTTGGGAATGTTGATGCGTTTCCCAGGTACTAGACATAGACAGGCAATTACTAATCCTTATTGGTCAGATGGTATGAAAGGTGATGCTATATCACAAACATTTGTACTTTTACAGACACTCCTCAGTTTGTCCTCCTTAAGTACACATTACTTTTGCTTTCTATCAGTTTGTATAATTATATCATCAACTTGTTTCTCAAGTGTTTTTGTAAATACGTTTTTCACTTGGAATAAATTGTTCTATATATAAATTAGTGTGGTGTATTTTTATCATCTCATCGTACACTTACACTAAAATACTATAGTATATGGAATGCACCAGGGTGGTCATGGATGGTTACAGTGAAGAGTATCCATGTCAGTTCTGTCATTAAAAAAAATACATAAAAATAAATAAATAAATATTATTTATTCTCTCTTCCAAGAGAAGGATAAGATGACATTATTATTATAAGATGATATTGCCGTTCCGCTGAGAAGTCAATTCAACATCTCCGCCTTGGCTGCTCTGCTTATGTTTCTGATAAGTTCTTTTCAGTCTTATCTGGTTTTTGCTGTTTTCTTTAATTCGTTAATAATTCCCTCGTGTTCTTGAGTGATGTGTGACCCGGTGATGTTGACTGGCTAAGTTTTTTCAGCTTTGTGAGGTCATTATGTAAGGTGATTGGTAATGTAGTTCATGGTCTTCCCCTGAATTTGATATTAGTGGTCGTGCTGAAATAATAATCAATTGCTGTATACATGGGTGTTGAGTTATCCTGTCTTAGGATGTGTCATATCAATTGCCACCAGGCTTCCAAAATGTCTAGTGATATTGGTCGGGATTGGCATCTAGAGTACAGTTTTATTTTATTGAGATTTTGTGAGGATATTTTATTTTTCTCAATTGTCGGAGTTCTTTCCTGTGGAATATGTTGAGTTTTTCTTCGTTTCTTAATTTGGTCCCCATGTGCTGCTGTTGTAGAGAAGTATTGGCTTGACTAGCGAGTTGTAGAGTTTTAGTCTGATTTTCTCTTTAATTTTGTCTTTTCTTATCTAAACAGCTGATAATTTGTTCATTGCAGTATACGCTAACTGTTTATTATTATGTTGTATAAATAATTAATTATAGTTACTTAAAGACCCAGTGTCAGAAAATTTTCAACGAGTTAATTGCCATATTCTACCGTTGTTGGGTCCTTTACTATACACAAAACACATATTTGGTACTGCGATACAGTGTATTAGCCTATAAACAGGTAAAAAGAGACAAATTAACTTGATTTTATTAATTTTAGCAGCCCGGTATAAATCCCATGCTTTACACGCAACATTTGTAAACACACGGGATATAGGCCTAGGCCTAGCCGTATCGGTTGCAAGATGGAGCAAGGCGAAAGCTAGCTAGAAGCGAGTCATCCTCGATTGACTCTTTACAGATTCTGTTAGGAAAAGAAGAAAAAGTCAACAACGCGATAACTGATGGTATCTGAAGGCATACCACTGCCACCAGAAAGAAAGAAAAGGCGGCGATTCTATGCTGGCTGATAGTTATGGATTTCAGTGGTAGGTCTTCTTGTTCTGGCATAGCATAGTTAATAGGGCAGGATGAATGTAGGTAAGAATGGCCCCGGAAAAAATGGCCCCGGAAAAAATGGCCCCGGAAATAATGGCCCCAGAAAAAATGGCCCCGGTAAAAATGGCCCCATATGACAGGTAGGTAAAAATGGCCCCAATGAAAAATTCGGTAATAGAAATGATTTATATTTTTTTTAATCTTCAAATATTTAAATACTGTATAAGCAAGAATTGAATCATGAAATAAAAAATGGCCCTCAATTATAAAATTAAAGAAAAAAAAAAATAAATAAACAAATGTTGTAAAATACCTTGTAGCAAAAATTTAATTAATAAATCAACATAAAGAATATGCATATTTGAGAACTAAAATAAATTAGTTTTTAGCTCCTATGAGTAGCTCTGGGAGTAGGTCTAAGTATTTTTTTAAATTATTAATATTATTAGATATTATTATTATATTTGCGGCAAATTATTAATATTATTATTATTATTAATGGCTCTGATGGGAGGCTCTAAAACATTGATTCGGCACCAGTTTTGAACGACGAACTTGCAGGGAATGTTATAAACCATTTTCGCGAAATTTGAAATAAAAATTTCCAATAACGTGGCGAATACCAACAATAGGGACTTTCAGAGGCCTGGCATTTCGCGGTACGTATTACTGTCATGGATAACATCAACAACAAATCTAAATTGCTAACAAGCACAAACATTTTAAAACGGAAAAACAGTACAGTAAAATGTACAATAGTCAGCGAGTTTGTCAAACAAGGTATAAAAAAGTCTTGCCTTGGGTAGCATCTTTTTAAAGAAAATCATTAATTTCATTAAAAAAAACACACAAGTTACTGATTGATTAAATAATTCTATTTTAAATAAGAAATGATTATGCACAGTAAAGGTAACATAGGACAACATTTAAAAGATCATTATATTAGTGCTACTGAAACTGTTAATTATTTCAAGGTTTTATCTAAGTGCAAATCCAAGTTTAATTGTTTATTTAAAGAAATGCTTTGGATCAAAGAATTGAAACCTACACTTAACAAACAAACTGATTCAGTCAAAGGCAAACTGTTTATCTAGTTAATCTGCTAAGAAGGGCTAATTATTGCTTAGCTCCATTGTGGCTCCACACAGTAGGCCCTATTGATATGAAGAAGAAAAAGTCAACAACGCGATAACTGATGGTATCTGAAGGCATACCACTGCCACCAGAAAGAAAGAAAAGGCGGCGATTCTATGCTGGCTGATAGTTATGGATTTCAGTGGTAGGTCTTCTTGTTCTGGCATAGCATAGTTAATAGGGCAGGATAGGCCCTAGGCCTATATAAAAAGGGACTTAGCTGGGATGATTGATAGGCTAGGCCTATACAACACACACTACAGCACCTCTGTCAACAAAGAATGTTTAATACAAAAGGACATCAATAAAGTAATGTAAACAAAATATAACTGATTGGTTGACGATTTATTCAGTAGCAACAGACGAACTGGCAATCGTGTCCAGCTCTGAACAAAGCTTCTAAACTCTAATAAAACTGTTGTAAAAACAGTCAACACGTAATCACTGTAAAACTATTATACCATTGGTTGTTAACAATATTATATAATATGCGCCTCACTTTAAATTAGCTATGGCAACTGATACATGACTAGAAGAAGTAGATTTCACAAGATATGTGCACACACAATACTGGATTATTAAATAATATCCATGTTACACTATTATAGCTTTATTGTACATTAAGATCAAACCCTTAATATGTACAGTACCTGTTGGAGACGGAAATTCATCCTGAATCCTCTAAATGCAAAATGAGGAATAATCCCTCTATGCCCCTAATCAGATACTGGTGCCTCTTTGATTATTTAGCTCTTCTGGTTCCAATTCTGCAAGCTGTCGAAAATCCTGCTACATGGTTCTGGAAAATGACAGCTGCATCTCATCAAAAAAACGTACAGTAGACTGCCATTGTCTGAAATTAAAAAGTATCAATATTCTTGTAACTATTATACTGAACTGTATGTTTATCTTATTAAAAGTTTATACAATATTATAAAATATGAACTGAAAATATATACTGAATGTTGTCTCCTATTCTGAATTATTACTCCATAAAGCATGTATAACGGTACACACATTGTAAATGTATATATATCGGATATTGACAGTAAAAACAATTTCCAACATCAATAATCTTTGCCTACATTGCACATGCATAATGTAGAGTGCCATGTATTTACAGAATTTGTTTATACCCCATTCATACACACATGTATTTACTAAATCCACTACACTTGAAGATGGGCCTACCTACATGGGTGGTATACTATTTTTTTTAAATTTTTTTTTTAATGTTTGTCCATCCATCTGCCCGAATAGCAGTACTTTTTTAACTTGCTAAAATCTATAAGCACGAGTGTTGGCAGGCCACAACCCACACAAAAATTTCTAAACAACCTTGGGTGAGCTCGCCCAGCAAAGGTACGTACTATAGTAGTAAGCTGAGGCCTAGTCCTACTAGTGTATTATATGCCTTTGTCACACCAGGGCTCGAAATTCACGCTAGCAAACTAGCAATTTGCTAGTAGGTTTGTCATAATTGCTAGGTAAAAATTCACAAACCAGCAAATTAAAAAAAATGATTGCTAGTTGAAATATCTATACAAAATATCTTGTAATTAACCTAGTATTAACTAAAACTAGACTAAACTGATCTACAAAAACTAATATCAATTTTATTAAATTTATTTATTTATTTTTTAATTATGAAAATTGACTAAAAATGCCTATAATCGACGAAAAACAATCGTTTTTTTTTTCATCTTGAGCACAAGATGTGAAGTGCGCCACCAACATTAATTTTTTTAAACCTTACATTGCTTGCATGCATGCAAGATGTGTATAAGAGACACAAGCTAAGTAAGCAGTGTGCAGAAAAAAAAATCGCTCACATGGGTTTGTTGACGGAAGTCACGGGCGATGCAATCGGTAGTTAAGGCGAACATATTTAATTTGGTTCTTTTTAGATAAATAAACAATGTTTCAGATATGATAATAATAATTTACTATGAAGCTTAGACAAATAATAGGTTACAACCTAGGCTTCAATTGGCAGATGTTTTAGGCTTAGCCTACTAGACCCTAGCCTAGCTAGTCTGGCTAGGCCTAGTACTGTAGTAGTAGACCTCCTAACCTAGGCCTAGGCTAGGCCTACTACTGCATCAGCGGCCGCCTACAAATTAATATAAAATAAATTTTATTTATAATTATATTATTTTGAAAAATTCCAATAAGCAGTACATATTTAATATGAAAACAAAATCACAGATACAAAATAAAAATTAAATGAATGATAAACTTAACTTGTTTTAAAAAATAAATTAAGTATAATATTAATTTTTTTTTTGTATCATGATTTTTTTTCTTCATATGAACAATTTTCTGACACTGAAGTGAATAAATGTACAAGGTATAGAAATCGATTTTTTATACTCACTTGGCTATTTCTTTGTGATATTTATTGTACTACACTCACCATAACAGAAAATATTATATT
>NW_022736687.1:13002-14068 GCF_011630105.1 Anneissia japonica | reverse complement strand
TTAACACACAAATTTATAGAAGTACATCATTAGTTATTTTCATACAATTTATTTTCCGAAAATAATATGTTGAGTTGGTATCAATATATTTTACTAGTTGAGAAGCTCATTTTGCTAGTTATATTTTTAACAACTAGCACATTTTAGCAATAAGTTGCTAGTGGCTGAAAAAGTAAATTTCTAGCCCTGCACACACACACACGGGGTATATTTGCATCAAAAAAACCTTGTTATCATCAAGGCTAGTATACCACAAATACCACATAAATCTATTTACGATTATAGAAGAGCATAATCAATACTTACAACATTGAAATTATTGTCCAGAACTTGATACTATACTCCAAAGGTATGGAGCGATTACCCGGCCAGCCACACTATGTTTGTTTACATGTCAGTAGCTTTTAAACGGATCCGATCTAAGGTAGGCCTGTCGTCGAAGCACAGCATAGCTGAGACAGTCGCTTCGCAGGTACTACATTATTTCTCCTTTTTTTTATCATCAATCATAAAACATGTATTTATGATGAAAAAATGACTGGTTTATGGAAATTAAAGTAATGTATGCATATTTTTTTTTTTTAATGTCATTTTTGAGGAAATTTGCAGACACTGGGTCTTTAATGACACTACTTCTTAATAAGGAGCTAACTTCAGATTTGAAGGCTCAGCTGCTCCAGCTCAGTTTTGCATCTGAAAATCAGGCTGTGTGATATTCTTTTTTTTTTCCTATTTGTTTTACATTTCTTTTTTACATTTATTATTATTATCATTATTACCAGGGGTTTATTTAAGAGCCGGCGGCCGGCGCATTCGATCGGCTACTACGATGTTTTCGCCGGCTACTTCAATCAATGCTGTACAAAAATTAATACAAAAACCACCAATATAAATAGTGCAACAGGCCTGTAAAGAACCCTATTTAACTACACAAAGTTAATTTGCAATAGTATGCACTAATTTTGATATTCCTTTCTGTTGAAAGTTCATTAAAATGTCTACCAATTCTCAGACTCCATGTTTGACTTTCATGAACTCGCGGCGTAAACAAAGTTAAAGTTCAAAG
>NW_022736687.1:0-12967 GCF_011630105.1 Anneissia japonica | reverse complement strand
GGGGTTTATTTAAGAGCCGGCGGCCGGCGCATTCGATCGGCTACTACGATGTTTTCGCCGGCTACTTCAATCAATGCTGTACAAAAATTAATACAAAAACCACCAATATAAATAGTGCAACAGGCCTGTAAAGAACCCTATTTAATTACACGAAGTTAATTTGCAATAGTATGCACTAATTTCGATGTTCCTTTCTGTTGAAAGTTCGTTAAAATGTCTACCAATTCTCAGACTCCATGTTTGACTTTCATGAACTCGCGGCGTAAACAAAGTTAAAGTTCAAAGTTCGGCCTAGGCCTAAACTCACGATACGATATTTTCAGCTATTGTATGATATTCCTTTCATGAATTAAATTTAGGCTTTTTGAGATTCGCGAAAGTTTAATGTCGCGAAAATGGCCGAACTTATCAATTCGCAAAAGTTTCTAGTTTACAGTATCTATTTAGGCTAGGCCTATGTATGAAGATACAGTATATGTAAAAATATCAACTTTTTTACAGCTCATTAGTTGATTCTGAAAACTAACTTAACAGCCTAGGCCCAGTTGAGTCATAGCGAACGTCGTGGGCTGGCATGACCCGGTTGCTAGCATGCTGTACACATTCAAAGATTGAAGTTGAAATCGTCACCATTCAAGTGTTTTATTTAATGAGAGCATGGTCCAGGGCAGGAAGATTATTAAACATTTACGAAACCTGATTTATGTTTTATATACTTTGTTTTCATTATTGTTAATGTTATTCTATATTGTACATAATTGTTTTAAATTTTGTATTTTAAGTTTTTTACTTTTAATTATAATTGATATATAATGTGTGTAAATGGACAAATAAATAAATGAGTGCACATGAATCAGTGACATACACATTCATCGTGGTAATCTAGTAGTAATCTAGTAGTCTAGTGGTAATCTAGTGGTAATTTAGTAGGAGCGGTTGGCGCACCGGTTGTGGCTTGGACTTCCAACCTTGAGGTTGGGGGTTCGAAACTCTGGCTGTACAAATCGCTTGTGTCCTTGGGCAAGGCACTTTATCTACGGTTGCCTCTCTCCACCCAGGAGTACATCTAGATGTGTATAAGCCAACACAACCTGCGCTGATTACTAGCTGCAATTTATGGAATGATAATATAATTTCATTTACTAATTTAATTTGGTGTTTCAATGTGTTCCATATGTGTTTGATCCAATGACCGGGATAGTAATGCGAAGCGCTTAGAGGCCCTGTAAAGGCATGAAGCGCTATATAAGAACGACATATTATTATTATTAATCGTCAAACATGAGAAATTACGGCAAACGATGCGGCTGGGTACATGAATAGCTGTAACCTTCAAGCATGTGAAGTTGACAGTCGGATCGACGCTTTGTCGCCGGGATTTGTTCATTATTATTTTTTAATCTAAAACAAAGCATGTCAACTATTGAATTTAATTAGGCCTACAGTAAGTCTCATCTTCATGCTGTCTCTTATACACATCTAGATGTGTATAAGAGCCCCCCCCGGGAAACTTGAGGGTCGCCGACTGGCACTCCAAAAAGCTGGTGACATCCCGGTACAACAGAAAAAAACGTTGCATGGAGGTAGCAAAAAATGGAGATCTAAATGAAAAAAAAATGATGTATTTCAGCAAATATTAAAACCTTTTTTTATTTCAGGCCTTGTTCAAAAAAATTCCTATGCCTACAAACCATAAAAAACCAAAATAATTTCATCCATGCTGACTTGCCGATCGGTTAGCGTGAGCCCTGACTGAACACTGCAGAAACTTCACACCGAACTTCACATCGTGAGGAAAAACAAAATGTCGGAAAACTTTTTTTTACGCATGCGTATTTGCATAAATGTCTAAACACACACTACACACAGGGAAAACAGTGAAATGTGATTTCAATACAGTAGTTCCAAATATTGCATTACATGCATAGGGACTAAAAAAATTTATGTATTCAATATCCAGGTAAAAGCAATGCAAACAACATGATATACACTGCCTAAGGATTGCCATTATCAAGAGCCTCTTTTCTATACATAGAGCATACCTAAGAAAAATAATTTCCCCAGTTGAGGGGGGGTGTCGCCGTATTCGTGGAAGCTCTTAAAAACCAAAAGGCCTAGGCCCAAGGCTAGCTGACGCGATTTGTTTACGCTAGGCCCAGGTAGGCCTAGGCCAGAATTTGAGGAATGCAACAAAACAGATGAATATGAGACTTACTGTAGGCCTAATTAAATTCAATAGTTGACATGCTTTGTTTTAGATTAAAAAATAAAAATGAACAAATCCCGGCGACAAAGCGTCAATCTGACTGTACCCAGCCGCATTTTTTGCCTTAATTTCACATGTTTGACGATTACCACGATGAATGTGTATGTCACTGATTCATGTGCACTCATGTATTTATTTCTTGTCCATTTACACATTATATATCAATTATAACTAAAAGTGAAAAACTTATCAATTACAAAATGAAAACAAAGTAAAGAAATAAAACATAAATCAGGTTTCGTAAATTTTTAATAATCTTCCTGCCCCGGATCATGCTCTCATAATAAAACACTTGAAGGGTCACAATTTTTTCAACTTTAACCTTTGAATGTGTACAGCAACCGTGTCATGCCGGCCCACGATGTTCGCTATGACTCAACTGGGGACAATTTTGTTGTGTAAAGGACGGACACTTTGCAACAAACTACAAAAAAAGACATATGGCCATTTTCAAACATAAGTGGACATGAGGGTGAAAATTAAAACTTGCAAGAAATCAGTAGGCTTCAATATTTTTTGAAACTAGATATCTTAGACTATATTTTTCCATTACAATTATGTAAAATAATTAATTATATCATGTAATACAGTGAATTTAGTACAAGGGTAATTTAATGTTATAAAATGTTGATTTTTGCATTAAAATACATATATTGCATATCATGATGTAACATTAGTATTTGAAGAGTATTTGTTGGCAAGATACAATATTGTATTTAACTCCTGAATAGCATTACATATTCTCAGAAGTCATTTTCAGAATAAATGAGGGCTTTAAAGTTTTCAAAAATGCTTGTCGTGTCACTCACCTTTTAAGCATAAAAAGTTTTCTAGAGCTGTGTATTTAAAAAATAAAATTATCCCAATACAGGAGCAAATACAGTTTCCCCATACCTTATTTTATATAAAGTAACTTTATCCAATTTGTAAAAGGTAAAGTCAGAATCAACAGTTAAAGTTCTGTCGTGTCACTCACGATATGTCGTGTGAATATCATATTTGACATAAATGAGGGAAGTGAGGGAAAATCAACTTGCATTCTACACATGCGTCTACTTGTTTCTGTGGTGGGCCGACTACAAGACCAGACATCTTTTATTAACACTACTGTGTGTGATGAAAACAGCAAATCCTGTATGATGTAGTCTTGTGCAAATTGTGGTAATTTGAAACTCTGACAAAAATTCTGTGATGAGGAATTCACAGATGAAGAATTGGCAGAGCAAATCAATTACCAACAGTGGATGATCAATGACGAGGGTCGTCTTGCTCGAGTCTGGTGCCTTCCTGATGCCATCAAGGCCATCAATCTCAAACTTGGATTCTTCCTGGGCCATGTCTTTGTAAAACGTGCTCAGTCTTCACCCTTCAAACACAGCATCATTCCACTTTGACTTCAGTGAGAATTACCAGTTTGTCCCACAGGATGAAGTACAAAGTGGACATTGGGATCATCTGTCTTGTACCCTCTTCACTGCAATGGTTCACTATAAAGACATCCACAGCGATGACATCAGCCAATTGTTGTTGTCTCTGACTACATGAATCACAACAAATATGCTGTTCATGTCTTCTTGAATAAAGTTTTTGAATCATTTGGGAAGAGTCACCCTGAATTGCAGATTGAACACAAGATATTTCAGAGTGATGGTGCAGCCCAACATTTCAAGCAGAAGTTCACGCTCTGTTCAATGACTTTGATGGATGGGGATGTTGAGTGGAATTTCAGTGCAATGTCCCATGGCAAGGGAGAGGTTGATGGCTTAGGAGGGACCTGCAAACATAGAGTTCGAGAGAAGACCAAAGCTCCAAGAGTTGATCCTCAGACTTCTGAAGAATTTGCTGAGTGTGCATCTGAAGTGTGCAGCGGAATCACTGTGCTTCACTGCACGACATAAGGAATTGAAACTGCCAAGTCCCAATTGGACAAAGCCTGGAATAAGAAGGACAGGGTAATCCAGTCCATTCCTGGGCATTGGTTGCCAGACCGTGTCAGATGATGCGAGTAACTATGCAGAATTCTCCTTCCTTACAGGAAAGATTATTCCACCAGCTGTGGTGGATAAGGAGGTTGTGAACCCTAAAACTGCCACATACAGACAAGGAAAGTGGGTCAAAGTTCTGTATGACAACATGCAGCATGTTGGTGTTGTTGTCAATGTCAATACCACACAACGCCTCCTTCAAGTAAAGTGCCTCATCCCGAGAGGAGAGTGGTGGAAGCTAAAGTGTGACAATGAGGTGGTGGGCAAATGTGACAGTGAACCAAGAATGAACCGTCGGGGTGACCTATATCAGCTTTGAAGAGGGCAGTTGTTATATAATGCAGTTTGTTTTTGTTGATGTTATTTCACCCTTGTATATAAATAAATGCAAAAAATACTTGGATTGCTGAAATAAATGTTGTATTTTTGCACTTGTCGTGTCACTCACGTTTTGGATGTCGTGTCACTCACGGCACGTGGGGGGGGGGAACCATTTGCCACAGAGAGGGAGTGACTAATTGTGGCTATATATGTTAGACAGGTACACTAAATACGTAAATGTACTAGTGCTCATGGTACTCTTGGATAACTACTTCGGCAGGAATCCAACCATAACCGATAATGGTCAGAAACCCACATCAAGTAAACGAGACATTTGAACAGTCTAGTTCAGATGAATTATATAAGGGCAATTCCACATTGGAAGGCCAAAACCACCAAAAATTTCCTTTTCAGAGTAGAAACATATATGTAGAATTTGGTTCGAAGTGAAATTTTAGTCATATTCTTCAAAAACCATCTGTATATTTAAGCATATGATTCAGAATTTAAAAACGAAAAAAAAAATAGCTAATTTTAAAAATAATCCCCAATTATGCTTAACTCAACCCTTCCTGACTTCAATTATTCTGAATATTTGACTTTGGTCCCTAGAATCCAAATATTGAGATAGTCTCTGACATGGCATCTTACAATTTTCACAGCAAGTTGGCAGATATTGGGTAATATCACACCGTAATTCCATTACCAAAAATGTGATTAATGTTTTTCTGAGAGCAAACCAATGTCCATAAACTCAAGTTATTTATATTCTCTTACTAGTCATACATCTTTACCATTATCACTCAACAGTTTTTTTTTATCTTCGCTATTTTTTTAGAAAACCTGGTAACGGAATTACATTTGGTAACGGAATTACAATGGGTCATAGGAATACAGTTAATAGAACTTAATTCACTATTACAAAATGTACTGCACATATTCCTCCATAGCATTGATTCAGATTGATACTTATGTCCAATGGAGCCTATTAAAATGACAAGGTGGCAGCAAATGACCTTAGCAACGGTCCTAGTAACTGTGAAGATAGTGATAAGCTGAATTTAGTGATGATGTTGATGATTGTGATGATGCAGTTGTCAGTGATGATACTGGTGATAGTGATAAAGTAGAAGAAAGTAATAAAGCTCATGATGGTACAAGTAATGTTAGGCCTACAGTCAAAAGTGATAAAAGACTGTCTATAAATCTAACCTGATGTACTGTCGGTGGTTGTTAAGTACATTTGCCAGAAGATGCCAACAAATGTGTTGGTCAGGTTCTTGATAGTCGCAATGACAAGTTTACCCTAAAGTTTGTTAAATTGAATTTTGTTAATTTGTGTGGCGAATTCAGGACATTCATAAATATAGTGGATAGATCTTGCATAGTACCGAGCTATGTGAACCATAGATGGATAGGCATTCTAGAATAGCATTTTCGGATTTATTGTGGGTACAGTAGGTGCAGGTGCAACAGATAATATTTTTGCCTACTGTAGTGTAGTTAAATCAGAATCATATGATGTAGTTTGATAAAGTAGAGTACACTGAATACTACCAACAAAATCAGCTAAGAATCATATGATGTAGTTTTATAAAGTACAGTACACTGAAGGGCAATTCCATAAATTCGGACGTACATTTCAGACACTTTGTGAATCTATATTTTCATAATGAAGCTTTCAATTTATTTTTTTTAAAGTTTGCATTACATCTACTGGTTAGTACTATCAAGCCTACAATTTTTATTTTTTAACTCGTATGCGTTACGGAGATACGGGTCAAAATGAAACCGTGATGGACGTAATCAGAGAAAGTGACTTTTCCTACGTCACTGTACTTTTTTTAAAAACTCTGTGATGTGTGGGACATTTAAAAAAAATAATTCCCTGTTGTTTTCCACTAATCTGTGGGCTTTCTAGCAGAATAAAAATTTAATTAAATTTTTTTCATTTTCTCTATGAAAACACCATAAAATTACTGTGACGGACGTACAATTTTACTGTCTCTTATACACATCTAGATGTGTATAAGAGACAGATTTTACGGAATCCGTTCCTGAAATATACAAATAATAACATACCAAAAGCCCGAAAAAATCTAATCAGGGGAACATTGTTCATTATAAAGATATTTAATGGGTTAAAATCAAACGTTTTATTGCACAACTGCTCTGCTAGAAGCGTATAAATGCATGTCGTTGCCAAGTTGTTGCTAACGAAAAAATGTGAATTATAGGGTAATACGCCCGCGCGCAATCCAAAAGCGGGGAACACATAGGTTTGTCGCGTCAAAGGGATCTGGTGCCGAGTGATCTCCTTCTCAATAATACCTCCATGCTCAGACCAAGTTGCATTTTAACAGAATATTGAAAGGATGGCCAAGTGGGAATGTATGTGGCTAATGGAATTCCATCTAGAGAAGTGTTAATTAATGAGCGTTTCCATGAAACACCAGAAAAAGGTACCAGTATATTCTTTGCATGGGCAACCTATTAAACAAGTAGAAAAAATCAAGCACACCTTGGCACAACAATTAGTAGCAATGTAAAATGGAAATCACACATTTCAAATGTGGCAAACAAAGCAAACCAGACCTTAGGTTTTCTAACGCATAACCTTCGCACTGGCAGTCAAAAGACGAAGGAGACTGCATATACAACATTGATAGACCAAGGCTAGAATATGCATGCAGTGTGTGGGACCCTCATACTCAGAAGGACAAGTTCCTGTTGGAAAAGGTTAAAAGAAAGGCTGCAAGATGGGTGATGAGCAAGTGCAGAAGAACAACTAGTGTTGGTAACATGCTAGAGACACTCAAGTGGCCCACAAGAGAGAAACAAAGGCTTAAAATTATTTTTGTAAGTTCCACCATGGCCTTATAACTGTAAACACATGCCTCATCATTACATGGCACAAGAAAAACAAGACATATGCACAATCTTAGAAGTTGAAACACATCACAGAACCAACTACCGCAAGACGTCCTTTCTACCCTGCACAGTCGGGGACTGGAACCTCCTGCCAGCAAATTTGGTGACTGCTAGCACTGTTGTTGCCTTTGAGGCACGAACAGTGCCTCAAAGGTAAACTGCAACTTACAACACACGATCGTGTGAGCCAAGTTCCACAGCGCGCTGTCCGAGATGTTAGTTTTGATATGGCTAACTTGTTGCCGTACAACAAGGATTGAAATTCGTATTTTCCTACGGGCGCTACTAAATTTGGAACTTCGACTTGTGTGGTGGAAATTACTTTAACCCTCTGGATACCGGATTCTTTTGTAGTGCAAACCCTTGAATACCGGATTCTTTTGCAGTGTAACTATGTTTTTTGTGTTTTTTGAGTATACATTGTTCTGGTGGATTTTTGGGAACTTTCTGTAAATTGTACAGAAAAATGTTTCAAAAACAAAGAAAGCTTATAGAATAAGCTTTCATTTGATGTATAATTTATATTTTTAAGATTTTTTATTCATAATATAATATAATATAATATATATAATAGAAATGACAGAAAAATGCGACATAAAAATCGTCAGCAAAAACCAAAAAAAAAAAAAAATTATAACCAAAAAAAAATATAAACAAATATAAAACATTCCTATTCCACACAGTTATATAATTTATTTACCCAACCATCCATAACCATAAGCACGATCTTTCCATTCAAAAGCAACGACCACCCTCACATTTCTAGGAGTAGGCTCATCTTCATCAAGAACATCTCCGCCGTCAGAACTGCTTGAAGCCCCACCGTCATCATCGCTATCAGGCACGTCTAAGTCTCGCACATCTAAAAACTCACTTTCATCGCCAAATCAGGTCAATCGCTTCCTCAGCTGTGTACACATCTTGTGCGGCCATTTCGGAAAATTTTCGAAATCAATAACGATTTCAAATTGATATTTCTAAACATTTTTATATAAGTGCATGTGAGTTCTTTACAGATTTCGAAAGAAGAAAGCTTCACGCATGGGTGTTCAAAATTTCTGACGTATCGGAGCTAAAATAAAAACAGAAGAGCGATTTGAAAACCACCTATTTTTAGTCACTAAATTTCGATTGCAGTCGAAAATGGGAATTCTCGGTTTGAGGTCAATTTCGACTACAGTCGAAGACGGTATCTAAAGGGTTAAAATCGGTCTATCCGGACCAGAAAATTCTGTTGATATAGCCGAAATTCGACTTGTAAAAATTTGAATTAAACAAACAGTTTGCACAGTAAATACATGGAAAGAATTGGGACTTTTTCAAAAATTCGACTGACGCAAATTTTCGACTTGAACAGAGTCGACTTCGGCGGACTCGACTGTATAACAATTTCATTAAGTTTAAGTCAAAAAACACCTAAACACCTATGGATTATACTCCAATACTATACAGGTATTATTGATTGTATTTACTTGCATAAATACAAGGTGACCATAAATGCAACCTCACCAGACTGTTTTTATTCAAGTAAATGTACTATGATACTTAAAAGAAATACAACAAACAGAAATGATGAATATTTAAGTAATAAATAAATAATTGAATATAATGTATGATAATAATTCAACTTAATTAACAAATCTTATAATAAAATGATAATTATATATCAATGAGTTGTTATTAAGCATACAATACTAATACAACATATATTATCATATAGTACATTAAATTAAATAAATACAGCATAACCTCTAGAAAAAGAGATGCACAGAATCGTAAATACTTGTGTTCCTATATATCAAGCCCTCTATTTTCTGCAAAAAATCTGTGGAAATCAGCAAATATTTTTGAAATGTGGCGACAGATTTCTGGGCCTAATATTTTTTGCGGGGCAATAGCAAGTTTTAGATCTGCGACGACGAGTTACTTGAAACGGTATGACGTTATTGTAAGGCATATGCTAATACAACATATATTATCATATAGTACATTAAATTAAATAAATACAGCATAACCTCTAGAAAAAGAGATGCACAGAATCGTAAATACTTGTGTTCCTATATATCAAGCCCTCTATTTTCTGCAAAAAATCTGTGGAAATCAGCAAATATTTTTGAAATGTGGCGACAGATTTCTGGGCCTAATATTTTTTGCGGGGCAATAGCAAGTTTTAGATCTGCGACGACGGGTTACTTGAAACGGTATGACGTTATTGTAAGGCATATGCGCATGCGTAATTATATTTATAAGCTTGGGTTTCGTCGAGTTCATTCGTAGAGGACGTGAAATCAGCCGGGAATCCGTCTTCACAGACATACACTTCTGACCAATCACAGTACGTCAATTGGCAGTCGATCATGTCAAGTACACGAGGTCAACACTAGATAGATTCATTTTCAAGCTCGCGAATATCTTGCTGGGCTCTGTTGTTCACCAAGAAAATATGGCTAGAAAATTGTAAGTTTAAAACGTTATATATGAATATAATTACTTTTGTTTCAATGATTGATAATGGTAATGGTATAGGTAGGCCTATCACTTTTATTTTTGTTTGCTTTCATATAGAGTAAAAATAACGTAAGGCTTCGATCATCCATATCTAAACTTCACGAACGCCCACCCATAGGCCTAGGCCTAATTAATATAATGTAGGCCTAGGCCTATATAAAGGCCTACCCTAGGCCTAGTAGTATAGGCTTAGGCTAGGTCTATATTAGGCCTATGTAGGTCTAGGCTTAGTATCCTACATACTACTACTACTACTACTACCATAAAGACATAAAGCCCTACAAGAATATAGATTGAAGAAAAAATATAAAAATAAATTAGATACGAAAAAGCAGATGCATCGGGCTAGGCTAGGCCTATTTATTATTCCTATAATTAAGCATGGCCTAAGGCTAGGATAGGGCCTAAAAATTAAATGACATACTGTACCAAAGTTAGTAAATATTCATTGATTTTACTTTTTCACGTTTAATAGTACTCTACCCACTACAACTGCAAGTTCCGGAATCAACTCTATCCAACAGCTTTTTACATGTAAGTTAAGGCCTATATTACTACTTTTTTGTTAAATTGGATTTTAGTAATGTGCTGTTTTATTTAGGTCTAGATATTTTAAAGAGGCCTGAGGCCTAGGTATGTTCGTTTTTTGGGTGTGTGTTTTGGGTAGAGATTTCTTTTTCTTTCTCTTTTTTTTGTTAATACTGTAATACCATCATGCAATTTTACAATGTCACACATTTTTACCAGTTTTGTACACGCTTACTGTATCTGTTTCAGATGGACAACAAACACCAGGAGCAATACCCATTGTTGTAGGTTTTCAAGTAAGCTGATTTGTACTGGTATGTTTTCCAACCATATTGATCTTGTCTTAGAATACGGTCACCATGGCAGGCAAAACTACTTGTTTGTAATAAACCCAAATAGCTAATAGTAATAATAATAGTAAAATTTCATATCAATAATAATAAATAACAAAAATAATAAAGTAACCAAATATTAATAATAATAATAATAACAACAACAATAACACTGTTAATAATAATAATTAATATTAAATAATAATAAACAATAATAATATTAAATAATAATATAAAATAATAATATAAAATAATAAATACAAATAATATTTCAATCAATGTATAATTTTATTAATTTCAGTAGCACCATTGACCACATCAGCAGATCAAGAATCAGCAACAAAAAATATCAAAAGGTATTTAAGTGATATGTCAATGTAAATGAACAAATATTACCGTATATATTCCTTCAATACCACTGCCAATATTTAACTCAAACTCAAAGTTTTTGTTACTTTGCACCATAAATTTTTTATTTCTTTTTTTCTACTAATAAAATGAGGACTTAATGTATTTCTTAAAAATGTGTACTATTATGATGACCTCAAATACTAAGCCCCTCACATCAAATGTATGTAAAATGTCATGTTGATTAATGCAATAATGGAACTTTATTCTTGAGTAAACTTTATCAACAAATGCCATTTATAATAATTTTCAATGAATTTAAATTTTTTTTTTCCTATTTAGATGGGATGAAGAAATGGACAATGATTTAGTAAAAGAGATGCTCAATTCAAATATTTTTAGCTACAAATGTAATTCGAAGAGCCGAGGTTTGCGATTAATCCATTCGGAGCGACAACAGACTGAAATTTATTACCATGAATTCTTTTATGTCCATTTTACATAATTCTTTGCGACTGTACAGGTCTACCAACGGGTCGAACGGTTCCATCTATGAACCCCCCCCCCAACAGTTGTTGAGCGGTGCACCCTTAGTTTGAATAACATTACAAAATTCTTGAAGCTTATCTGGAGCAAGTCATGGCTGTTGGAGGGTTTCCAAAAGATGGTTACAATTGTCGTAAATAATGATGTCCACGATTTTGCACTTTGCCAAAAACAACTCTGTTATGACTGACCGAAGTTTGGAACCATGTCTGCATATCGACATGATACGCAAAACGATTAAAAAAACATACAAAATGCCTCGATTCCATCAAATACGGATCCATTTTTGCATCGCCCTTCATGCGGAATTCTTAAAACATCATTGATAAATGTCATCCTTTTCAATTCTTGAATTAAATAATGTTATTTTGTTAATACAAAAGTGTATACTATATATATACAGGTATATTGATATTGGCTTGTGTGTGAGGAGCCAAAGCGGCAGAGGCATATTTAAGAGTGGGTCTAACGAAGGTGGTGTAGCATTGTGCCTTAAAGACCGTCTGACAAGCCGAATTATATGACTTATAAGAAAATATACAAATATATATTTGTATGTATGTATATGATAATAATAATAATAATAATAAGTACAGTAATAATAATAATATATCAATTTGATACATAATTACATATTCTAACTGGACTCTGTACATAGGATGCATACATTGTGCCTGTATTTAACATTTTTCAATCATTGTCAATCTAAAGTCGGAGTTATGTCCTGGTTTCGTCACTATTGGATAGGCTTATCTTCATTAGACTTCTACGAATAATTACTGTAGTGTGTAGTGTTATAATTGCTATGTGCTTGTTTGTAAACTTGACATTTTGGTCAAATTAATGAATAATTGACACACTGCCTTAATTCAACTTTATTATTTATTTATTGTTAAATTGTATTTATAATATTTTATTGATGTATGCCTAATATAATTTTAACTGGTGGTCAAGGCTTAAAGTTTGATTCTAAACTTATTTTGGCCTCTTAATGTCTATACACTTATTGTTTAATGTAATATTATTCTTATTTCTTTTACTATTAAAGCCCCATTCCCGGCAAAATTTCAATTTTTAAGAAAAATCTAATTTTTGTATAATGTTATAAAGATTTATAAATATAATACGGAATTGCTAATTTAACTGAATTTAGACATTCCTAAGAATGAAAAAAATGTAAAATAAGACTGAAATTTGATTTT
>NW_022736686.1:291-563 GCF_011630105.1 Anneissia japonica | reverse complement strand
GGGGGGGGGGAGGCTAGTGGAGCGAATAGAGTCTCACTTGGCTGGGGGCCAGGGGGCCGCCTAGGGCCCCCGGTGGGGATTTCTACGGAAGCCACGGATATTTGATGAATTATGGCGAATTTTTATTACTTATTTGATATAGGCATCGAGTTACTATAGTATGACTTCATGTAGGCTATGCTTTCTAATGTTGAAATCAGCTTCCAAAACCAAAACATTTTGAATAAAGCAAGAAACAAAGAGTATGCAATGTAACCATCTAATTTATTTTC
>NW_022736686.1:0-268 GCF_011630105.1 Anneissia japonica | reverse complement strand
ATCCTCATTCTTGAAAGTGAAATTCTATATTTTGGAAATTTTGCATGAAATCTGTCAACCACGTTGTCATGGTCGAGGTTGCTTCACCTATCACGATGTATTCCAACCATCATGAGGCTCTCTAAATGAGCATTTGTTATTATTATTATTGTTGTTGTTATTGTGGTTGTTGTTGTGATGAAAAGTTAACACAAGCGATATGGTGGCTAAACGAATATTACATGTAAATATTTATTTTTATTTGTTTGTTCCCCGACAACATTTATCG
>NW_022736685.1:0-716 GCF_011630105.1 Anneissia japonica | reverse complement strand
AATTTATATCGATTTCCAAAGAATAGAGAAAGGTAAAATATTGCACTGACATTAAACAAAAAATAGCTATATATATTATATATATAAATATATATTAACATTTTGTTTTTTTAAACTTGACATATGAATTAGCCTAGGCCTACTGACTTGCGTAGCTAAGATATTGAAGAAAAATAAATAAATAATTAGACTAGCCTAAAATAATGAAAAAAAGTACTAAATATTACTCGTTCGTATAATAACACTAGTATTGTATGCAGTTAGTTATTTATGAATGACGTGAAAATGGAGCTCTTTTGGTAAAGGAAATTTAATAATATTAACACAGGTCTAACTCGAATTACTTAAGACCACTTTTTGGACCGGGATTTCCATGGTCTACCTACCTAGCATAGCCTATATCCGCTTTTTAGTCTCTAATTAGAATAATAAAGCTAATTTTTTTTAACTTAATCTGGGACCAAAATCTAAGTAATAATAAAAACTCTTTTTATATCTTAATATGTATATACATACTTTTTTTAATACTTTTTAAACCGGGAATTGATTATATAGGCCTACAGTAATTACATAAACTTGTGTTGTAAATAAATTTTAAGTGAATGCACATTGTTTTAAAACTACATATATGCAGTTCTAATTTGTGATTATAAAATATATACTGTGAGTATCAGAGCTGTATTCAATGTCAATAATAATGGGTTGGAAAAGCATTG
>NW_022736684.1:0-649 GCF_011630105.1 Anneissia japonica | reverse complement strand
ATTTTTAACAAAATATTTTTTTAGATATTTCTGAGCGTTAATGCCGTACCGTATCTGTTTTAAAATCTTCAGAACGTATAAGCATTCAGAGTTTCGCCTGTGTAGACCCCACTAGAGGCTCTGTCTCTATGTCCGATCAGGTGCATTTTTACCAATTTTACCTAGGGCCCGGCAGTTATCTATGCCATAGTTACCAACCGTCACGCATCACTTCAAAGTGATATTGGATGAAACGCATTTTGCAGAAACACATGCGAGGTCATAAAATGTGTCACGCATTTAGCACTTGCGTGATAACGAATTATCACAAAATCAGGGGAAAACGTATTTGAAATTAGAAGAAATTGGTTTTATTAAAAATATAAAAACGGTATACAGTAGCTTGCGTCATTAAGGAGCTTTCTTTATCTCGTTCGAGAATCAATTCACAGAGAAAATATCTCCTTTCCGACCAAAACAATCCAGCCGTAATAATATCGTATACACTCGCGTAGGTCCTATAAGGTGACCCGTCAATTTTTGGTTGATATTTGTATGTCTGGCGTATAAGACGACTCCCTGTTTCATGGTTGGAATTCCTAATATTTTGTGGTACTGTATACTGCGTCTAGCTGGATAAATGGAGCCAAATGCAAGGGTAATCTTCCAA
>NW_022736683.1:0-590 GCF_011630105.1 Anneissia japonica | reverse complement strand
TAAGTTTGTTCAACTGAGAATTATGAAGAGGTTTCTTCGCCAATTAACGGACGTTTAAAAAATTCACCTACCTGATTTGCATACCTCTTTAAATGGACCTTCCGCTAAGCCCCGCCCCTTGGATATTGTTGCTAAGGTCCCACAAAACTACGGTATACAACTGCGTACATTGCCCTGTTCTGATTCGTCAGTTTTTAGGTTTGATTGACACTCTGGAAAGGTCCGTTGTCAATAACAGCAATTTAAGGATTTTTTCAGTAAAACGCCCGTAAACTATTAAATACTTTTTTTTCATGTGACTCATTGAAAGTTGGTTCTTTCGAATTTTTCTTTGATTGGGTAGCAGCATTATATTTGATTTGTAATAATTGGCGTGCTGGGTTTATTTACGATAATTCGCTTTAATAAGCTAAAGATAAAAATAAAAACTAGGTCGACTTTAGAAACGGCCCAAGATTCAATGGTGTAGGAATAAAACTGCACAGTATATGTTTCCAATTAAATTATACAAAATAAGATTGAAATAGTTATTGACATAAAATGGTGTTGACAAAAACTACAGGAGTAGTCGAAGTATTCGTTTCAATACA
>NW_022736682.1:0-948 GCF_011630105.1 Anneissia japonica | reverse complement strand
TACAAGACATAATATTTTGAATATTATTTATATATTTAAATCATACAATAACATTTTACATTTTATATGATAAAATGTTCTGTATCAAGATGCTATATTTTTACATTAAAATCAATCAGATCAGTCAATCATACAAGGTGCAGGGTAAATTTACAATGAAAATGAAAGTGTTTAGATTGATTTTAAAGAAACTAAATGTATGAGGACTTACTATCTGTTTCTATTATCTATTGATTTTGATGGCCATTGCCAACTATATACTATGTACTATTATGATTTCATATTATGTTTATGATCCATTCATTTCAGATTATAAAAACTTATTCATATGCCTAATATTGAGACTTGTTCTCACCCATACTATACATTTCCTGTGATAAATATAGCTAATGGGCAACTTACTTTGTCATAAACAACCTAATTGTGTTGACAAAGTGGATGTAATATTGTTCATTAAATAATAAAGTACAATAATACTCTATTTTTTTAGGTTAAAAGTTGGCCTAGAATCCCATTATGGTTCCGTGACCAGCATAGATTTTACTCCTGATGGAAGTAAGATGTTGTCAAGTGGACGAGACAAAGTTGTGATTACTTGGGATGTTGAATCGCTACAGCCAATCAACACCATTCCAGTGATGGAGGTATGGGTTAATTGACCAATAGGATTTTGTGTATCAGTTTACTAGCCAATAGGAATTAACATGTTTTTGTTTTTTTTTATCTTTGTCCATTGCTATTTTGAGATGTTTGCATTTAATCATTTTCATTATTGTTTGTAGGTGGTTGAGAGTGCTTTTTGGATTCCAGATGATTATCCAAGGAGACTTGGATTTTCCTGCAATAATCCAGTTGTCATGATTGGTGGATCTGAGGGTAATTATAAGCATGTATTTTTTAACATTTATCACATGTCTCTGTTCAAGATATATTATTTTATAAAAATGT
>NW_022736681.1:0-668 GCF_011630105.1 Anneissia japonica | reverse complement strand
AAGGCCCACACCACATGCATGTCACAGTCTGAGAGTGCCATTTCTCATTTGGGAGGGGGAACCCTCTCTCAACGCCTTCCCCCAGCATACGATCTGAAGTCCCCTGTCAGACAGCTTATCCCCCTTCCCCACCCAACCCTAGAAAATATATCCTAGAGCCGCCACTGGTTCAATTTTTTTGCTCTATGGTTCAACTCATAGCCCCCGTAACTGATATCAATTATAGCCTATTTCAATATGTTATTGCAGCTGTGCACATTTTAAAATTGTATCCGTTTTCAGGATTTATAATTTCTTTTAATACTGTGTTTAGGTAGGTTTGAATTTTAATCACTAAAGATAAAAATCGTAAAGTCATTTATATAAGACGTCGTATGCTTATTATAACATCATTTGACCCATTAAATGTGTTATTCATTATTATTATGGAATTTTCTAATATTTTTTTTTGTTTGTTTATGACATAAATTTTTATTTTAATGATACAATTCAGTAACAGTATTATTATTAATACTGTATTATTATTTTGATAGTACTGTACTCCAATCAATGTACGAAGGCCAAGACGATTGGGGGCGCTTTATTGAAAATCGACGATCGGCTAGCGATTTTTTTTTCCGTACGAAACATTTGCATGAAACTTCACTCGGGCCATCTCGGTTTGACTC
>NW_022736680.1:0-819 GCF_011630105.1 Anneissia japonica | reverse complement strand
GCTAAAGGTCCCACAAAACAACAGTAGCCTATAAACATGTACATTTATAGAATATGCTGGTATTCTTTGCCCTGCTCGGATTGGTCGGTTGTTAAGGTTCATTAAGACATTAGAATCTTTTTTTTTTTTTTTTTGCTGTGTGTGGTGATACCCAATGCCAGTACACTTCAGGGTGAAGATTTTTCCATCTTCCCCCACCCCCCAACTTCAAAGAGACTTATAAAGACGGTCTTTATTATGTGACAAACTAAACCAATTTTATATTGTTTGGGCAGCTTTAAGCTCTGTCAAGACTATCAAAAACATTGGACATGCCTAAATATGGTCATCATGACATCACATCATGACTATATATGGGCATACAACAGTATTTTTGTCAAATAAAATTTGGTAGTCGGGACAGGATTTTAGTGTAGTTTTTAGTCACATGAAAACTCCCAGAAATGTAACTGCTGTATAACCTTTTTATTTTTTATTTTCCAGGTTACTCCACACTTACTAGCACTGGCCGCTAATAGCAGAGACTTTACCATTCCTGTATCCTGATGCATTTTATTGACTATGACAAGATAATTTGGTGTTAAGGATTTCTGGAAGATGTTGCTGTCAAAATGACTGAAACATTATGGCTGTGCATTCATCAGTGTTGTCGTAAAAACTATACTGTTATGGATCCAATTAAACACAAGAAAAGAGTTCACACAAAAATTGAAAATTCAATAATCAAAGATTGATTTTATTCAGCAATGTTTTTAAGAGAATAATTCTTTTAGCTTCAACACTGAGCTGACTATTCAAGGCCCTCAACAAAAATATCAT
>NW_022736679.1:0-592 GCF_011630105.1 Anneissia japonica | reverse complement strand
CTATCTTATTTTTAGAGATTTCAAGGGGGCGAAGGGCGTAATAAAAATAAATTTTAAAACAATTTCTGAAATGTCCATTTTTTCGTGGCGAAGGGTGAGCTAACTGATTCGAAATTGGAGGGTTCGCTAAATAGGGTATTAAAAAGTCTCGCCTTAGGTCTATTATAAGGTAAATTTGTTAGCTTTATTAAACATCATAATTTAAATACAAAATCTGTATTTTATTTAAGGGTGTTTCGTCAAACACTCCTTTTTTCAGTGCCTTGGAAATCAGTTGTAAACATAATAATTGGTCTTCTCCGAAGCCTGCCTTCAACGCCAAATGTGTACCTGATATTGTTTTCCTACCCTGTTCCAAAAAGCATGGACGTAGGCCTATTAAAGATATAGGCCTACTACCTGCCAAAAAAAATGAAAATTCTTAAAAAAACATTCAATAATGATATTAAATAGCTCATTTGATAGGATCAAAGTTACTAACAGATCGAAAAAAAAAACAATTCGCTGATTTATAAACAAATTTTTATTACAAAAATCCTTAACTTAAATTTATCTGCATCCAAATGGATATGTATAATATATTTCGTTAAAA
>NW_022736678.1:0-777 GCF_011630105.1 Anneissia japonica | reverse complement strand
GTAAGACATTTTGGAAATAATTCCAATAAAAAACAATTGTATAAAAGATTTATTTCACCACAAATTTATAATTTTCGAAAGGTCAAAGCTAACTGCGTAATAAATATCGTTACCAAGCCGTCGTAACACACACTCCAATGTGCGTGGTACGTGTGCTGTTTTCACTCCAGTGGGCCAGACTACGATTCGTTAAACAGGAAGTGACGTGTCACCGACCGATAGAATAGGCTTACATATTGTCTCCTTTTTTGTTACTGACTGATGTATCGTATCCAACTGTTGTATGACTACGTTCTTCTCATCGACGGCTGCTGTGTATTCGGCGGTCGTTTTGGTGTTCCATACATTTGGCTTGGCGGCCGAAATGATCGAACACCCTAGTGACACCGGCCTAGAGGGGCGGCAGGGCCTAGGCCTAGTACTAGGGGAGCCTAACTAGGCCCGGCACCTAGGACTAGGCTAGCTATAGGCTAGCCTAGCCTACACTTTTTGGCCTCTTTCTTTCCCAATCCCATTATTAAAGTAGACTTTTTCGAATTTTTGTTGTAATTATTGATGTATATATTCGTGAACTTCATTGTAATAAAAAAAAAACAATATGAATTAATGAAACTTACCACCAAAATGATCAAGTACACATGATAAACCGTGTTCTTGTGTTTTTGCATACATTAAAGTATGCCAAAAACAGGCTTCGGTCATGTTCGATCTGCATAACCGCACCACGTCTGTTTGGAGTCTACTATTTCATTTCGGATAGCTAGGGGTACAAATGTA
>NW_022736677.1:0-554 GCF_011630105.1 Anneissia japonica | reverse complement strand
TTTCCTTAGTGCATGGTTGGGTGGGAAGCATTCAAACAGCCTGGAAAAAACAAAACACCGAGACAGATTTCGACGTGACGATGGGTAGTTACGACGGAGCAGAGACATGTGAGCTTATCGGCCTTTTCATACTGGCAAAATTAGAACCAAAATATGGAAATAAGATTGGCCTCTACAGAGACGACGGACTGGCAGCATTTGACGATACACCCCAGCAAATCGAAAGAATAAACAAGGACATATGTAATGTATTTAGAGAGTACGATTTGAAAATAACAATAGACGCGAACAAGAAAGTGATTAATTATCTTGACGTTACACTGAACCTAAGCGACGGAACCCACAGACCCTACTTGAAGGAAAACAACAAGCCCCGGTACATACACTCAAAAAGTAACCACCCACCCTCCATTATAAAGAACATCCCGGAAGCCATAAATAGAAGACTTTCTAGCATTTCCTCTAACGAAACTGTATTCAATGACACCAAAGGAACCTTACCAAGAAGCCCTAAAAGAAAGTGGATACGAGCACAAATTAACGTATGAACCCAC
>NW_022736676.1:0-1395 GCF_011630105.1 Anneissia japonica | reverse complement strand
CTGGTCACCTGGTACTTACCTAACCTAATTTGGATTAAATTTAGTGCGTTGAATACAATTTAAAGCTATTTAAGGAAAACACTCTCTCGCGGAAATGTGTGTTTCACCTGCTAAATGTACCTTTAAATACCTTACAGGGGATGGAATAGAGCTCATGCCAATACCTATCTAACACTATCTAACCAATACCTATCTAACACTAACATGGATGCATTTAATACAACTTAAAACTGTTTAAAGGAAAAAACACTCTCTCGCGGAAATGTGTGTTTTACCTGCTAAATGTACCTTTAAATACCTCACAGAGGATGGAAAAGAGCTCATACGGTCTCCCAATACCTATCTAACACTCTAACATGGAACACTATAGTGCATTAAATACGATTTAAAACTTTAAAGGAAAAAGCACTCTCTCGCAGAAATTATGTTATCACAACACACAGCACCTTTAAATACTCTCACGGGCTACAGTAAACATTGGCATTGGTCACCTGGTACTTACCTAACCTTAATTTGGGATTAATTTTAATGCGTCTAATGTAAAGCTATTTAAAGAAAACACTCTCTCGCGGAAATGTGTGTTTCACCTGCTAAACGTACCTTTAAATACCTCACAGAGGATGGAAAAGAGCTGATATGGTCTCCAAATACAGTACTCATAATATAACACTAATATGGAACAATATAGTGAATTAAATACAACTTAAAACTATTTAAAGGAAAAGGCACTCTCTCGCGGAAATTATGTTATCACAACACACAGCACCTTTAAATACACTCACGGGCTACAGTAAACGTTGCACTGGTCACCTGGTACTTACCTAACCTTAACTTAATTTGGGATTAATTTGCGTCGAACACAATATAAAGCTATTTAAAGAAAACACTCTCTCGCGGAAGTGTGTGTTTCAACTGCTAAACATACCTTTGAATACCTCAAAGGAGCTCATATGGTCTCCCATATACTTTTCTAACACTAACATGGAACAATATAGTGCATTAAATATTTAAAAACTGCACAATTTTACACCTTTTCCCCAGTTTTTAAATATTCAAAAATCTGTATCTCATTCACTGTTCCCCAGTTCTGTGCCAAACAACTTTTTTCTGTCCTGGAAAAATCAGACCTACAACATATCAAAAAATCGTTTTTCCCTGGAATTCTAATAAGAAAAATCCTCTTTCGTATTTTTATTATACATATACTTGTCTTATACAAATCTTATATATACACATATATACACAAATCTTATATATATACACACATATATATATACATATATATATATATACATATATATACATATATATACACATATATATTATATACATATATATACATATATATATACATGTATATACACATATATATATATACATATATATATAGGCCTT
>NW_022736675.1:0-1364 GCF_011630105.1 Anneissia japonica | reverse complement strand
ATATATATATATATATATATATATATACACGTGTGTGTGTGTGTTTATATATACATATATATATATATAAGTATGTATACATCTATATGTATATATCTATATATAATTTATTTCGGTATAAACAAGCATAATTTTGTAGACTTGTCAATTCTTGTTAGACAGTTAAAAACCGACTTTCTCATATATTATTAACCAAACGATGGTAAGCCAGTGGTGACAAAGAGATCACTAGCACTGCAAAACTTCTTTAGAAACATCTAAGACAGTTGTTATAGCATACTTTCAGACATTGCATAGTTTTTTTAAATTTTAATCAGACCACAGGTTTGAGCAATACATATTTATGCAAAAACTATTAAATAACACACACTTAGTTTTTTTCAGAACATAAATTGAACTGCCTACTTAGGAAGTTCCCCGACACATAAAGGTCTATAATTCACATAATGTGACCAAGATATGTGAATTATACTCAAGGGGTTTATTCATTAAAGTTGTGATTGATTCCCCCACCAAATTTCTAAAATTGGGACAGACACACGTACCGAGACAACAGCTTAATATATAGATCGCACAACTATCGAAATGGTGGGCGAAACTTAATCTAGTCAACCCGGCCCTAAAATATCATTGCAACTTGGCAATTTTATATCAATGAATCAATCAATCAACATACATAAGCGTACACACGCGGGATGCAGAATTTTGTATTTTGAAGCCGGTTAAGAGAAGATGGCAGCCGAAAAAGAAAGGAATTGCAATCATCGAGTTTTCTTGAAATAAAAGCATGAACAAGAGTTTCAGCTGAGCTTCTGTCACGGTACTGTCTGATTCGGTGGATATTTCGAAGATAGTAGTTCTGAGGTGTCTTTTAAATTAAAGTCATTACAAAATACTTCAGAAGTCGGGAAATCTTATTGTCCACCATTTAGAAATCAACATTTTCCCGGGAAGAACTCGAACCTCCCTTTCTCTGGGTTCATTGATTCATCATAAAATTATAAAAGAGGGGAACACCTTGGATTTTAAAGTTCTTCAAAATTCAAGGTTTTCCACTCTTGAAAACGGTCAGATATTTGTTCCCATTGTTATTACAGTAATTAGGCCTTAAAAAAGATTGAATAAGTTGAATAGATAAATCCCAAAAAGAAAGGGGGGCGGGGAGGTCCTGTGGTTCTTTCCTGGGAAAATTTTGATTCCTTGGTGGCGGGAAATGAGCTTTACCGACTTCTGTGGTGTCTTTTAATGACTTTTAAATTCTACAAAATTCAAGGTCCCCCCACCCCTTGAAAATAATTCAATTAATCAATGAACTCCAAAGATAAAGGGGGTCCGGGTTTCCCCGGAAAAATTTCGATTTCTAG
>NW_022736674.1:0-684 GCF_011630105.1 Anneissia japonica | reverse complement strand
ATATCTGGACGTTTTGATTGAGTTGCTCCAATCGTTTTCAGGAGAATAATATCTGCTATGAATGACATCGATTTAGATGGGACCTATAGCTTTAATTCAACAAAACCACGTTTACACTTTTATAACAAATTTAAAAATGATTATGTTACAGAAGATTACTTATACAATTTAAAGTTTAAGCACAGCGAAAATAGAACAAATAGTTCTATTTTCTATATGGTTTAAGTTAGGACACATTTATCGAGATTTATTTATGGAGAAAGGAAGATATCTAAAAATTGTTAGAGAAAATAGCGTCTGTTTTATCAGTGATATTGGAGAAATAGGGGATGAATTATTCTTTTTATTTAGAAGAAGGCCAAAATTACGAAATAAAGAAAGAAAGAATCCTTAATTGAGTAGGCCTAGGCCTGTACTAATGGCCCACTTTTAGTGGCATCCCAAAGTTATGTCATGATTTTTATATAAAATATATGAAGGACGTATATTTGCACACAGAGTGTTTGTTCAGAGCAGTCGAGTTTTTAAATAAATACCCAAACTATATCATGGGGCCTTGTTTGGTCCATCCAGCCGGAGCTGATCATTAGAGACCCTCAATACGTAACACAAGTAACAAAGAAAATATAAATAGATTAACAAAGAAATTAAAAAGATAAAATAATAATAAAAAACAAATAACAA
>NW_022736673.1:0-707 GCF_011630105.1 Anneissia japonica | reverse complement strand
ATTGAAATTCTTTTGCTTATAAATTATATAAAATATTTCACATCCATTACAAAGAAAAATGTTGTCTTGTTAACTAACATAATTTAAAATTATCAAGCTTTACAAAGACACAATACTTTTTTTCTCTTTTGTGGGGTCGTCCCACTTTTATTCATAAGTTCGGGTAGCAAATGGTTATGATGCGTCTCACGTGTGTTCATGGATCCTAGCCAGTACCCTAACAACTACCATCCTTGCTTCCTTGATTCCTGTTAATTCTCTCCTCTACCCTATCTGCCCTTATCTAAATATTCAATCTCACTCTCTGACTGGAAAGTTGGCATTAGTAAGTCCAACTAGGATTTATAGCCTCTCATATCCAAGTCCTATCCACAACCTACCTGTGGTGCTACCTGTTAACCTTGGCCTCGCAGCTGAGGGACTGATAGTGGAAGGGCGATGGGTGGGCATGCACCCTTTGTCAAAGACAAGAAGGGCGCCTGAAATACTTCTAGAAGCGGCCATATGTCAACCAAAAGAGTAAACTTTTCAAAACGGGAGGGGAGTCCCCTAGGCGGTCCCGATTGTTAGCAAAAACGGTCCCGGCAACTCCTGCATTCAACTTGAGCCCAGCCGTCTCAGCCAAGCTGTGCCCCTGGACAAGTCATGTCTGAACGAGAGAGTGAGGTTGGATTATGCGCACACCTCCTTCACTTAAATCAATTAAC
>NW_022736672.1:0-978 GCF_011630105.1 Anneissia japonica | reverse complement strand
CTTTACAATATCAAGTTTCCAAAAGTTAAAACTTATAGATAAGCCGTAAGTGCTTAATGTAACGTAATAAGTCATAGTTCAATATGTCTAATTAGGTATATCTATCAGGTGGTTTACCCCTGTTTGTCCTCACTGGGTAGCGACTTTTTGATCCACCCGTTTGATTATCAGTTTCTACCACATCTTGTCCCTCCTCACTGGCTTCCGATTGCTCATCATGTTCACCGTCAGATTGTTCGTTAATATTCATCTCCCCACAGCATCCCGGTTCTACGTCATGACTAACCTCATCATATAGAACAGATTCATTCCCCTCTGGTGTTGGCTGGAATGCGTACCAGGTTGTGGAGTCAGGGTCCAAATCCTCGCTTGAATCTGATGAAGGAGTGTCGAGAGTAGGTCTATTTCACTGTCTGAAAGCCACGGGCAATGCTTCAATTCACATCGGTGTAGCACTTTCTCCTTTCCCAGTTTGTTGCGTACCACATATACTGGGCTGTCCTCAAATGGTTGCTTTATCACTAAATATGGCTCACTCTCCCAATAGTCCTGAATCTTTGATCGTCCTTTGAATCCTCGCGTACGGACCAGTACATGCTGTCCCACGCTGAGGGGTTTCTCAAATACCTTCTGAGACCGTCCACGAGTATTGGCTATCTGTGCCAAGTGTTTACTCGCTATCCTGCGGGCCATTTTAAGCTGGGACTGGTGTTGAGTGACATACGTTGCTATAGTTCCATCATTAGTGGATCTGGCTTCCCCGCCTAAGACCAAACCATGTGGTGGACGAGCGTTTCTTCCAAACATTAAGAAGAATGGTTCAATTCCGGTGCTGGAGTGTGACGTGTTGTTGTATGAAAACACCAGGCTAGGAAGGTATTCAGGCCACTTCAGCTTGGCCTTCTCCGAAAGTGTAGACAAGAGGTTGTGAAGGGTCCTGTTGAACCTCTCGCATTGCCCGTTTCCTGAGGGGTGGTA
>NW_022736671.1:0-504 GCF_011630105.1 Anneissia japonica | reverse complement strand
CATAAAAGTGTCATTTCCGACCTTCTGAGGTACTATTTCCTCAAATTTTCCCACCTGAGCCCCAAAATAATGTTGGGGCTGGGGTGGTTGCAAAATCATGGCTTTGAAGTATGTAAGGTACATACATCAAAGACAGTGTTTTTAAGCTTTTTTTTCTGTGGTACATCACACATATTTATAAGACCTCTATGGTTGCCGAAAATCCGTTATAAAAAATCACGAGAAATTTGTTGGAGCTTTATATAATGGTGATGTGATGATGATGAATTTTACTAAAAGTGTCATTTCTGGCCATCTAGAGCTACTATTTCCTAAAATTTTCGCACCAGGCTAGAAGTATATAATATATGCCCTATGCTAGGCCCCATTTATTTGTTATTTTAATGAAAACTTGCTTATAATTTATTACAGCATAACACGGACGTCTTACAGCAAGCACCAACACCCCACCGATAATCCAACCTTCACTCCTCGTACTCCTCACTCCCCGCGAGGTGAAAATCG
>NW_022736670.1:0-884 GCF_011630105.1 Anneissia japonica | reverse complement strand
CGAAGTCTACGGTAGCGACCATATGGAAAAACAGAGAGAAAATACAAAGACACATTTCAACAAAGAAAACCCTACTAATTTGTTGAAAAACAAAAATACATATGTATCTGTGGAGTTACCTGATTCTATAGCAAACTGTTGATCACCAGAGGAAAGTTGCCTGATACTGTACTTCTATAAACAAGTTTAAATATCTGAGATACAACAGTGGCTAAAGCAATAGGACAATAATTACATTGTAACTGATATCTTTAACTTAATTAAAAGTACAAGAACCTTATGTCTTTTCGGAAGTAAAATGACTATGCCATAGCATTAAGCTAAAAGCATAAACTAAAAAGTGTGAACCCTCGCACTAAAAATTTGAAGGTGCTCAGTGTAGACATTGTCAAAGCTTGTTGATTTACCTAGTGATTAATGTAATTTTTTACAGTTTCATGATAGGACAACATATTACAAATTTCTTTCAACGACCTTGGAACGTTTAAGAGTGCCATCGTTAAATTTTTTCACCATTTCTTAGAACTTTAGGTAATTGTCATTAGCCAAAGATTTAGCCATAGAGTCACAACACAACAGAGTTCTTTATCATGTTTACATTGTCTAAAAGCCATTTTAAACTGAGACCTAGATATTAGCATTGTGTGTATAAGAATCGGGCATGCATTAATCCATTGAATAATGCAGTTGATGGTTAATACAGCAGTTGCTTGATGTAACATGTGGTTGGTTATCTGGAGCATCCATTGAATAATGCAGTTGGTTACCTGCAGCATCAATTTAATAATGCAGTTGTTGGTTAGCCGAGGCATATATTACAGTTGTTGGCTAGATGAAGCATTTTCAATGGAAAATGCAATTGTTGGTTATCTGCAGCATCCGTT
>NW_022736669.1:0-657 GCF_011630105.1 Anneissia japonica | reverse complement strand
TTGGAGTTAATATATTTAACGTTAAAATTGGAGCCTTATTTTGGGCTGATGATGTAGTGTTAGTCAGTAAAGACGAAAGAGATCTAAATCTCCTTCTTAAAGCAGCAAGTGACTCTTCTTAAAGCAGCATGTGACTTTTCAAGTAAATGGAAACTGGATTTTAATTACAATAAATCCAATGTTCTTATTACAGGACAACGTGTAAATAAATATAGAAAATGGAAATTAGGTAACAATTTTATTACAGAGACTGACTGCTATAAATATCTTGGAATTTATATCTCTAACACTAACACCGACTCACGACACATAGAAGAGGTTTTAAGAAAAGGTAATAGAATAATAGCATATATAAAGGCAATTATCTATAATCAGGACAACTTTAACAGAGTTTATTTTGATAACTTGCTTTGGAGAGTAATCGGTTTACCTACCATCAATTATGGTTGCTCTGTTTGGCTTAGTGGTTGTAAATCTTCAACCGACAAAATTGAAAACCTTCAATATGAAATGGCAAGGATAATTCTAAGAGCACCTAGATATGTAGCTAAAGAAGCATTATACGGAGATCTAGGATGGTACACAATTGCCAGTATACAAAATAATTTTAAAATTAATATTAATATTAATATTTCAACTGGTTGAAAAACCTAGACG
>NW_022736668.1:0-2176 GCF_011630105.1 Anneissia japonica | reverse complement strand
TTTTTTTTTTTTTTTTTTTTTTTTTTTTTTTTTTTTTGCTTTTTTTCATGGGAGATGTTCTGACAATTATTTATAATATTTCTAATTCCTGTCCAGACTATCAAATTTTATTTGACAAAAACATGTGACATGCCTAAATATGGTCATGATGAAGTCACGTCCTGTCCACGTTTTTTGTCTGGGCATCGGACCGGATCCAGGCTTTGATGTGAACGTAGCTTTACACGATGAGAGGCTGTGGCTTTTCACTTTGAAACGTATAATTAGAGTGTAGGCCTACAGTACATTAAGCTATTTCAGAACTTGCTATAGCTTAAACATATTCTGTGTGGTCACAGCAATTTTAAACTATCATTGTATAATTATAATAATTAATTTCTCTACTGTAGTGCTTTTCCAAAATGAATTGATCAAAGCACTTAAGTACAAGGTCAGTAAACTAAATTAGTTACAGTAATGACGCAAAATGTAATCCATAAGAAATATGAAGAATTTGTATGTGTATTGTGAAACATAGGTAGTGGACAAAAGGTCCACTCTGATTAATCTTAGATACGAAAGTATACAGTAATATATACTGTATTCCAAGTATTGAAATGCATGCCATCATGTTGGGATTCAATATTTCAACTTTAATGATGTTATCATCAAGAATCTGTCCATACAGTGATATGACATTAGTGTCAAAATATTGAATACCAACATGATGGCGTGCATTTCAATACTTGGAATACAGTATGTATTATCATTCTAGCAGGGATGTCACCAAGCTTTTTGGAGTGCCGGTCAGCGATCATCCCGTGTTTTCTCGTGGAGGGGGGGGGGGTCGCCGTATTTGTGGAAGCTCTTAAAAACCAAAAGGCCTAAGTCAAGCAGGCCTAGGCCCAAGGCTAGCTGAGGCGATTTTTTTAGGCTAAGCCCAGGTAGGCCTAGGCCAGAATTTGAGGAATGTAACAAAACAGATAAAACTTACTGTAGGCCTAATTAAATTCAATAGTTGACATGCTTTGTTTTACAGTAGATTAAAAAATAATAATGAACAAATCCCGGCGACAAAGCCTCGATCCGACTGTACCCAGCCGCATTGTTTGCTGTAATTTCACATGTTTGACGATTACCACGTCTACCACGATGAACAAAGTAAAGAAATAATAAATCAGGTTTCGTAAATTTTTAATAACCTTCCTGCGCCGGATCATGCTCTCATAATAAAACACTTGAATGGTGACGATTTCAACTTTAACCTTTGAATGTGTACAGCAACCGTGTCATGCCAGCCCCACGACGTTCGCTATGACTCAAATGGACCTAGGCTGTTCAGTTAGCGATGAATAGCAGGGCAGTGCAGTATTTTGTTACAATTAACGTAACCACGGAAACATTTATTGTATTCTTCTTGTCTTTATCTATCAATTTAGCTTGTCTATTGTGTTTANNNCTAATTATTTTGTTACAATTTGTAAACTGTTGAAATAATAGTGGTGGTCGGGAGCCTGTAAATCCTGGTCGGAAATGTCGAGTGCTGGACGGGCCCGTCCACCGCCGACCAGCGTGGTGACATCCCTGTTCTAGACTTGTATTTGAGTAAAAAAAATACTGTAATCAACAAGTTAGATCGAAGTACTTCTTACCAAGCAAATAATTTTTGAATTTTTAGTTCAGAGGTACGTAAATACAAGCCCTTGAAAATATAAATCTGATATACATATAGTATTTATGATTTATGAATTACTGTATGGTGCGCCTTGAGCACTATTGCAGCGGATTTGTGCACTTTATAAATTATATTATTATTTATTTTATTATTTTTTTAACTAGTAGAACTGATACTAAAGAGTATAGAAAAAGAAGAGAGTGTAGTCCCGTTTGTAAATGTCACTTTCCTAGTTACGATATACTGTAGAAGTCGCCATTGTCTCCATGGAAATGCGCCCACTGTGCTCTGATTGTCAGGTGGGAGTGCGTCCCGCTGGAGACCAGTATTCATTTCTAAAAATAGTAACAAATCTAGTATAACTGTTGCTGTCTACAAAAGAATTGTATTTTGTGGACAGTGGCGTATCTAGAAGTGGGGTTGCTGATGAAGAGTGCGAATGTGAAGTGGGGAGGGGGGCTCGATGATCAGTTGAGGGGTGCTAATTCGCAAAATAAGGTAATTTTAGGTGATTTTTAACTG
>NW_022736667.1:0-1518 GCF_011630105.1 Anneissia japonica | reverse complement strand
GCTGTCTTATTTTGTTAATGATTTTGTTCTGAATAAATACTGTACCATTATTATATATATATATACTGAGGGCCTTACTTGAAGCACATAGGATGTATATATATATATATATATATTCTAGATGTGTATAAGAGACAGATATATATATATATATATCAAAACACAAGTAAAGTAGTACTATTATCAAATAAACAAATAAAGCTATGCTGATATTTCTGCAAATTAAGACAAACATGATATTATACTTAGGCCAATGAGCTTTTTTTTCTCAATTCATTAGTAGGAGAGTTTCTATCTACCATAGTCCTATGTATTGTATTTGATTTATACAGTCTTCACATAAAATGAATTAAGTTAATTTAAGTTAAGTGTATAACCACCTTTCCAAAACCATTTATTTGGTTATCGATACACCGTAAATGAAGCAATAACAATTAGGCCTATGTGCCAACAATAAAGGTGTGAAATATAATCCAACCAGTACATCAGCAAAACGTAATAGATGGACACACATAACTAATGACATTCGTTGGCTATATATAGTGTTTTTTTTTTGTTCTTATTTTCAAAATGTCTATCTACTTTTAAATTTGATTATAGAAGATGAATGCGCATGTTTTTTTGTACGCAAGCTTGTCTTTGAGTCGGGTTAACTTACTGAAATCTAAAAAAAAATAATCTGCTATCAAAGAAATCCACATATTAAGTTAGCTCTGGCTATATCTGCAAAAGCCTGGGAATATTTTTAAATTTAGTAGACTCAAAATCGAGGTGGTTTGAGGATTTACTTTACAGAATATAGCACTATTACCGTAGCTACTTGCCACCTGCTAATTTTCCCCACTGATTTTTCTACCTGGAGAGTTATTCCCGGTCCAGGATATCCCCCCCCCCCCATTTTTTCGATGCATTGTTCCTCCTAGTTTTCCTATTGATTTTTTTTCCATCTGGTTATTTTCATTATACTTTATAAGAGAGAACATATTTTTTTTTTATTTTGTGTTTTCTCTATATCAATTAATTATTTTCTAGTCATTGTAAGGTTACACTAAAAAGGTGTGCCGATGATACAAAAGCGTTATTCAATCAATTGACTGATTGAATATTGATGTATTCTCAATACCGTATTGATGAAGCCTAAATACACATTGTAGAAACGTTTTGAAAGTTTAAATCCAGTTTTACATAAGAAATACAGGAAAGAAAACAGGATATCTTTATAAAATGTTTCCTCTTTTGGAATTTCGATATCCCACCTTTTTCCTAGTCGTTCTATATACCCATATTTCATCCACAAAAAAAACACTCTATTATTTCTGTACTTTACAGTACTTCGGAGGTCAATGCCCATTAGTGATTTTCTTCTACGATACTCCTACTACTGAAAGGTCCACTGATTAATCTCAGAGAAGGAAGTATAATACATACTCCAAGTATTGTAATACACGCCATCGTGTTGGGATTCAATATTTCGACATTAATTATGTCATCAGACGCCTACTTTTATTTCAAATTGTG
>NW_022736666.1:0-1287 GCF_011630105.1 Anneissia japonica | reverse complement strand
TGTGGTAAAAAGCAGTTTTGGTTAGAGACAAAATCTCCCCTCCCCTCAAACACAAACAAACAATTGTGGTATAAAGTACTTCAGCATTGTGTCGGACTATATACATTTTGCATGCACGTATTTACTCAATTTTTTGAGTGTCTGTGCTCGCCGCCGGAACTTCGATTTCTGAGAGCTGAATAAAAGTTTAGGACTCCCTAATTTTGGAGTTTTCGTGTACAGTACGCAAAACCTATGAAGTTGAAGGGTTTATTAACAGTTGTTCTCTCTGTATATAGAAAGAGCCTGTTTAATAATTAAATAGTACGCAAAAACTCCGAAATCCGAGGTTTGAATATTAAAAATTGCGATTTCGGAGTCTTTGCTTAGGCCTATCATGTATGCAAAACCTCCGAGATCGAAAAAAAGAAAAATCTGAGGGTTTAATAACCGTTTGAAAATCCCGACTTTAGAGTTTTTGCTCATATTACCCAAAGCCTCCAAAATCAGAGCGGTTGAATAACAGTTTTAAACTTCGATTTAGGAGCCTTTGCGTAGCCCTACGCAAAACCTTCGAAATAACCTTCGAGTTGGTTGACTAAAAGTATTGCTCTATACAAAGAAAGCTTGTTTAATTATTAAAAATGGTAAAAGTGTATGCCTATAGATGCGCGATTTATAATCTGTGCGCGCGTCACACACAGGTTACAGAGCGTTAAAAATATGTTTTCTTTTTACCAATGTATCCCTGCTGGTACGACACGTCTCTCATGTTTGTATATTTCATTATACTTCAATTAGAACGAACGATTTCGGAGGTTTTTCATTCAATTGTTAGGCCTATACCTTTAAACTTTAAAATAATCATGCAATTGACAAGAGATATTTCAAATTCTATAATATAAGCTTTATTGCATTTTATTTTTATGTAAATTTGTCAATGCGAGCAAAGAATTTCCCAAACGAGATTAATTAAGGTTCTTCTTTTTTATCTTATATCTTAATCCTTTATACGTGCACTCAATAGAGGTACTTGCTTGTCTTTCACTTTTCTGTACGTTCTTTTTTGTGTTTAAGATTTTCTTACTCATTCTTCAACATGCCTGAAACTAGCCAAAATTGATATAGTCAAATACAGTGCTAAACTGCTTTTTACCGCAATTTTTTATTACTTTTTTTTTACACATTCTTTAACATGCTTAACTCTAGCCAAAATGGATATAGTCAAACACAGTGCTAAACTGCATTTTACCACAGTTATTTTTTCTTTCTTTCTATTTATTTTGGGGGAGGGGGTGGGAGGTGAGG
>NW_022736665.1:0-1137 GCF_011630105.1 Anneissia japonica | reverse complement strand
AATTATTTAGGCCTCATAATAGACGGACATAGTTTATGAAGCATTTTTCTATACGTAATTGGTGAGTTGATTTTTTTTTATCTGAATACAGTACAATAAGCCACTTAATAGTGCTAAATAATAAAACATAATTACTGTACTGAACAGTTATCCTATAGTTTTATTGTCATTTATCAGTTAGTGGTACCGTAGAAATATAAAGAGTGTCAGAAGGTCAGCAATGATGAAGAGATTGACCTTAAACATCCTAAAACAAAACTCCTAACGCGACACAGGTAGGATGAGATTAATTTATTTTATATCAATTGTTACCGGCAGTGAACTGTAACCAGGTGCCTGTATAATATCCTTGGTCTGATGCCTTCACCTGCGGAACAGAAGCTTCAGACTAGAGCACTGACTGCGTCAGAAGGCCGTGAAAGTAGGATGGTGGTGGTTCAACGAGTATTCTCCCAGCGGGAAGTATTAACTACAGGAAGTGATCCCGGGCCTACGCCAATCATCTCACTACGGATTTATATTCCCCGTGTCGATGACTATGTCGATTCCCATATTTTATATTGTCTTCGGAAACTTCCATGTATTGATTTATTAAACAAACTCAACCAAATAAGCCTAACGTACCTATTACATATTTTATGTCTCACTATGCCTACTGAAGTACTGTAGGTCTATGGCATATTGAAGTTTTCTTTTTTGTCCATTTTTATAAAACTGTATATGGTGTAAACTTTTCCGGATCAATACCCGATGCTTTAATTGTAGGCGTATTAATATCTAGGCCTATATTGCTATTGTAGGCCTAATAAAATAGGCATAGGTTAACATGTAAGCTTGCTAGTGATGAAATGTGAGGTAACAATATATTGTTTCGAAGATAGCCTATGCGTGAAATACTATAGATCTAAATACACAATTTGAATTCAAAACGACAACATTTTTGATGCGGAAAATACGGATAGAAAAAAAAAACTGAACTGAACAACCATGAATTAAAAATTGGTTTTGGCCTATTTAAAAACCTAGAGGTCCACTGATTAATCTCAGATAAAATAGTATAATACATAGGCCTACTAGTCCGGGGGCATATGTCGAAAAATGGGCTCCCGTGGGATTTTTGTGATCATTTTAGTTTTT
>NW_022736664.1:0-575 GCF_011630105.1 Anneissia japonica | reverse complement strand
AGAATAGGCCCAGATCGATCCCAAATATTGACATAACCCTTTTTACACTTGTAGTGTTACAATATATTATTACCCTGGGCCTTTTTATTGGGTTTACTGTACAAGTTACTGCTATATTTTTAGGCCTACACGAGCTATCTTATGTATGATAGGGCTACACATAGGCTAGGCCTTAGTCTCCTTGTCTAGCCTAGGCCCTAGCTGGGCGCTAGTCCTATGACTAGTGTTAGGCAGGCTAGGCCTAGAGCGTCCTCTCGACTACCCAGGCCTAAGGTCGGCTCGGGCTAGCCTAACCTTATATAAGTTATATTAACCTTAGCTCAAGACTCGTCAGAGCCCTAGACTATGATCAATTTAACATAAAATTTATGATAATAATTAAATAATGTATACTAACAATTACATTAAGCCATCTCTGGTAAGTACTAAAAGCTGTAAATCAATATTAAATCACATCTTAGCTTACTTAGAACTAAAGTCACGCTAAAAAAACATTAGCCACCGCAGTTGTGTCTAGTGCAAAACTCTTCTTGAATCTTGGTTTTTCGCCTAACACTGGAGTGCGCCCTCAGGCG
>NW_022736663.1:0-670 GCF_011630105.1 Anneissia japonica | reverse complement strand
GGTACTGGGTTTGGTCTACAGGAGTTCGTGCTTCGAACAGGTCATTGCATTCATAGAAAAAGCCGGCGCTAATGCACTTTAGTACTGTAACACTTCTATCTTAAAAAATAGTATTTTCGCCTACTGTGCACTACTAACGATATCCTAGGCGTAATGGTTTTTCATCCAGTTCTGCAACTAATAACTCCGGTTTTTAGCATTTAATTACTAAAAACACGTTTTATTCCAGCGACTCATGACGTTGCAGCTCGCCATGTTTGTTGTTTATAAATAACTAATTGCCAGGTTGTTATCCAATTTTAAGAACAGCTCTTTTCGTTGCCAGGTTCTTGTTTTCATTTTGTTAAAGCGATATTTTTCATTATTATTAAATATTAATTGTTATTACCGTTGTTATTAAATACTCTGGTACAATAATGACATTTATTAAATTTAGAGCCAACAGCTATTACATACTTAAGGTACATTCACATCAAATTCCCATTTGAAAATGTTTCGTTGTCAACGATGCTTTTACTGTAGGACCATATTATTTATGATCAATATAGATACATTTAGAAAACTTAATTATATTTATTACACTTAGGATAACATTCATAGCATTTGAAAAAAAAAATTCACTTGGGACCTTTATTACATTTAGACCTAAAAATTATTACACTTAGAACCT
>NW_022736662.1:0-634 GCF_011630105.1 Anneissia japonica | reverse complement strand
AATTGCACGTAGATGACGTCACGCATGACTGAGCGCGTTGAAAAGCTTACCATGACTATTCCAGGAGAAGACAAAATGATCGATGTAGCGACCGTGTGCGTAACTCGTGGCAATTTTGAGATATCGTGCGAACAGAAATGGAAGGAAAGGTAGAATAAAAAAAAGTTGTAAGATCTCTGACAATAACAAGAGGTGATCCGCTAACGTTAGCGGATCACCAAAAAAAAGAAGATGAAGATGATGATGATCCTGACAATAACAATAGGTGATCCGCTAACGTTAGCGGATCACCAAAAAGATGAAGATGATGATGATGATCCTAACAATAACAATAGGTGATCCGCTAGTGTAGCGGATCACCAATAACGAGATTTGAACTCGTCACTGAGGACGAATTCGGTGATCCGCCGTACTTTGACGTTCAGGAAGCGCGCGCGGTGCTGATTGAAAAGTTTCATAATATGCTAACATATGCTGTAATTACTTTAAAAAAAAAAGAATAAGTTAGAACATTTTAAAAGACTTACGCATGCGTACACGCACGTCTTGACGCCCGTGAGCACGGTAATATGTCACAAAGAGTGACTCCTGACTGTTAGGAACACAAAATATGTAACAACGCGTAATTTCCAGC
>NW_022736661.1:0-541 GCF_011630105.1 Anneissia japonica | reverse complement strand
TTGCCACAGTGAACGAAAAAAGTCAGTTATTCTACGACGTTTCGTAATTCTTTATCACTAAAAATCAGCACTCGTTTTGACGCACTCCGTTCTGTTGTGTGTGCTGTTGAAAACAACCTTCCTAATTTTGTGACTGGCTATGATGACTGAGATGGACCATGTTGACTTATTAATAATATTTTGTTTGGGATGGAAAAAAGGAGTCAATTTCCCAAAAATGCTCCATCAGCAAATAGGTTAGTGTGCGCTGTAGACAGTATGGCTATGGAATTTACTAAGCACACAGTCCAGAATCAGGTGATTAAGTCGCAAAACTTTAGCTGCATTTGGTGGATTAAGTCGCAAGAATTTAGCTTCGTTTAGTGGCGCCATTTACTCTAGGTAGACGGCGACCGGTTTCGTTACCGGTTGGTAAATTTCTTACAAACATTCAGGCAAAGGCCTGTCAAAGTTGAGACGGGAGCCGGGTTTTTATCGATGTTTGCCATCCTTATATGTGAGTGTGAGCCATCGTAAATTCATGGTTTGTGTTACGTTCAAT
>NW_022736660.1:0-674 GCF_011630105.1 Anneissia japonica | reverse complement strand
CTATTTTGAAACACGAGCGTATGTGTGTGTTTGTTTCAACGTTTAAAAATGTCTTACGATATCTGAAAGAAGCTGGAATTGCAAGTACGACGAGAATGGGTTGGATGGGCCGGAATCGGTCACGCGGTGGACATGTCAGCGGAACAGTTCGACGCCGTCGATCTCAACGGTTTTCGCGACCGACTGAGAACGTGCATCGACGAATGCAATTCGGACGATCGCGAGCTCTCGTTGTTTGCTCGGTGCCTTTTGCTCGTCGATCGTCTGACCGACGCCGATTCGAAGACGACCGTATCCTCGGAATGTTGCACGATGACCAATATGGACGGAAGCATGCGATGCAAAGTGATGTTCGCGTGGTCGAGCGTGCATTCCGAAGAGATAATCGCAAGTTTATCGGTTTTGTGGAGATTCGCCGTCGTCATGGGAACGTTACCCGCGATGCCGATAGGTTGCTGTCCCCCGGTAGGTTACAGATGTTTCTGGTGCAAGAGAGAGCAATCTGACGACGAATGTCACCATCTCGTGTCCACCGTAGGGACAGAAGAAGATGAGGAAAACCGCAACGAAGACGACGACTACGACGAAAAAGACGAGAGCAGGATGGTAGTGTTTCCACGTCCGTTCGCGCGCGGCCATTCGGACGTGGCAAAGGACGGCGACGACGAGCGCGA
>NW_022736659.1:126792-134177 GCF_011630105.1 Anneissia japonica | reverse complement strand
AATATAGGTTAATAATTTCCAACACAAATAAAATATACGAGCAGCAATGGGTAAAGACAACTTGATTTCTTGCCTCGAACAAGATATTCATTCGCAGAAGTCTTATGAAGATAAGCATCCAATAGTGACGTTAAAGGGTCGGGACCAGGACAAAAAAATTATAAATTTCATAAATCAATTTAACAAAATTAATATAAAGTATTAATTATTTAATATTATTCATTTAATGAAATTAATTATTGGCCATGTATACGTTGTGGATAGGAAGAAAACAACAGTTGTAAAAGAATGAAAATATAGTAGGTAGGTATAAGAAAAAAATACATTTTAGTAGGTACAGTTTAGGTAAAGACTTTGAATATGAGAACACCTCATAGGTAGGTAACAGTCATAATCTTAAGTTGCATGTGATATGTAACATATATACATACATAACCTATAAACATTTAGGACATGAAAAAGGCCAAAATAAAAAATTGTTTGTTTGCCCTCTTCCACTCGCTGCTAACTCACTGAAAAAAATAGGGGCGGAAAAACAATAAAACAGTTTTTTAAAGTTTTTTTTATTTACAAATTTAAAAAATGTATGTGAATTTATTTATCTCTATTTTTTGCCAGATGCCCTAAGTTGTTGTCTGATGTAAGATATTGCCATTCTAGGCCTCTGTGTGTTACTTTTATTCCATCTATGAGTATCTTAAAAAAACCAAAACTTCTTCCACCCTCCCCTTTTTATCATTTAAAAAAAAGAAGGGCAAACAAACAATTTATTTTTTAGGCCTAATGATCACTCATGAAAGTGGATATGTAACTGTATCTAGTCAAGGTTCTATAAGGCCTATATAAATTTAAAGAAATATATAATTGTTTTTTTTCTGTTATATTTTTCTATACTCATTTATCACTTTGATTTTACAGTGATTGGCATTCTGGAATTGCATATTCTAATTACTGCAGTTCATGACTACTACAGTGAATCTCATTGAATTTAATAATTAAATTGGAAATACATATTGTAAACGACAGTACTAAAGAACTTTCTCAATACAAAAGTAGACCTACTTAATAATACTATGTCCAAAATGCATGGATAAATGTGATATTCTATATTTATTACTAACCTGTACATTCCTTTACTTTATTCTCATTCAAACGTTGAAGGAATGATGACATACTATTTTCGGTTAAAACAGATGTATCTTCAAGATGTTGAATCAGTTTCCATGCACTAGAAAAAGAGCTTTCGTACAACTGACAAACCTTCTGGAGATCTTTAACTGAAAAGTCTTTTCCCAGAGCAACAACCTGTTGACGATGTGGTGAAAATCGAGTGATGTTCACTTCATCAGGATATGTCTCATATCTCTGGATTATCTCTATCAAATATTTCAATCCAGTTAGTTCAATTGTTTCAAACAAAACTGAAATGTTTGTTGGCTTCAAAATGCCAGGTGCTATTAGCAATTGAAATAAATCAAATGCACACTTAGCATTCTCCAAATCTGATTTAACATTTGCAAGATCTCTGTACAGAACCCTCAACAGGTCTACATACTTTTCATCTTTCTTGCTAATTTCCTCAGAAAGTTGCACCAGCATCGACAAGAACTCTGTGGGGAAATGATGGCAATAAAATATAAAAAATAAAAAGATAGTGTAGTGTATTGTTAATAATTGAATTTTCAGCACTTAATGATTACAGTACATTACAGGTTATCCAATTCTCCCTATAAACACAAACATGTTCTGCTGCATGTTCAAAATTCACATGCAAATTCATGATATTCTCAAAATAAAATAATTGACCAACTTTGGTTTTCTTACTACATAACTGTATACATCTGGCTTAAAAAATGAAAATCTTCATATGTTAATTATCTGGGATTTATTTATATAATTATCATCAATATTTTACCTTGATCCTTCATCCTTCTTGAATGTTCTACTTTTCACAGCAATGGACTATACAGTACACTATTACTCCAAATGTTGAGCTTCACACTAAAATGGGTTTAATAATATGTAATATTATTTATTTTCAGTTCACATTAACGTAACTCTGAAATAGGCATTTAGAGAAATCGAGATAGATAGATGAAAATTACAACATTACAACTGACTAAAAATATTTAATAAGACCATGTTAGCATTGTGATACTTTCAATCTACAATTAACACTAAGTTTCAATGAAACTTTACAAAATACAAAATACAAGATGAACTTTATTTTCAATTGATTACATTCGTGATTCGTTTCCACCTTACAATGGGATGCACTAAAACAAAAGAGCAGTACAGTGCAAGTGAAGATACAACATTCAACAATCTTAATTAAAATAAATTACATTAGATTTTATTTATTTATTTTGTTATCGCAGTTAACAATATTATATTATCATTACCATTATTATTACTATAACAATAACTATTAATTCTATTCATTATTATTATTGTAATTATTATTATTATTATTACTATTATTATTATCATTATCATCATATTACTATTATTATTATTATTATTATTATTATTATTATTATTATTATTATCATCAGGGGAAATCTGAGTTAAATAAATTAATAGCTGTAAACATAAAAGAGCTCCGTTTGTTTTGGGGCTTTTTTGCATTAAACTAACTCCTCCAGATCTGTTAATAATGATGTCACTATAAAAAGGGTGTGTTGAATCTTGCAATATATATTAAATTTAGTCGGAGAATTATAAGAACATAAGTCATCGAGTGCTTCTACCTCAAGACCGGTGATACGAGAGACTCGCCCGCCTATTTTATTAAGTTTATCTTTTAGGGTTTTGTCGAGATGAAAGTACCAAATAGTAAAACAATAACACAAAACTGATTGAACAACTGATAAATAAAGACTATGAATAAGACAGAGGCTGACATTAACAATATACACCATATAAAAAAGATGGAAGTGAATTGTGAGTGTAACTTCTTTTTCAGATATTATTTAGAAATATGCAACAGCATCACAAGACAAAGCATACTCCACAAAGACAAATACAGCCCACATAAAATATAGTATGGCTGCATGCACTGGATTATACAAAATGAAATTGGGTCAAACTTTGGTCAAATTTTAAATCCTATACAGCAGGGCCTACAGGACAAATCATTTGTGTAATTTCCACTAAGTATGCTAAATTAAAACAACACCAAACCTAAAATACTTAAGGTTAAAAACTTACCCTTTACAATGAACGTTAATACCTGTCTCTTATACACAAATATTGAGGGATAATGCGATTCATAAACAGTACGTAATCAGGTGAAAAATAATAAAACATATGTTTATCAGTATATAAATCAAATAAACCTTGATTTCCCCCATGATTCAGTATAAAGAACAATGTCAACTTATGACTCAGGTGCATGTTTCTATTTGCATTGTGCCTACACAAGATAAACAAAACGTTAGTAGGACTAAGTACGTTCTCGTAAAGATAAATGGAAACAATTAGACAATTATATGGTCTCTGGGACAGTAATAATGCTGAAAATACTGGCTTATTTTTAATAGCATTTTCATTTCTTATTATTTAAAATTATTATTTTATAAGAACATAGAATTGTTTTTAGAGTTTTACTGATATTACCTTACTTTTATACATACAGCCCCAAGATGCTGCAAGTAGTATGAAATAATTGACTTATTAGAACATTAGATAATCATTGACACAGAACACTCACGGTGTGCAAGAACCAACTGGGGTCAGTAGGCAGAGCCTGTTATTGCAGCTCTATTTTCATTCGTATGGTAAAATACCAAAACGCTGGACCCAGCATTGAATTGCTGGTAAAAATGTAAAGATGTACAATTCCTGTTTAACCTTAGTTACGCGTACCGCATCCAATTCAGTTTTAATTCATTCATACAATTCAAAATTTATTCATGATAAACTTATTCATTCGCGAATGGTTTCTGACAAGGTGCAGATCAAAAGAGTCCTGAGCCCAAGGGCAAAACAATGTTAGGATCCTCTTGCATATCAGTGATATGTTTTTTGCCACTAATTGACTGGGGTGTGTAATCCCAATCTCAATAGTTGTTAAGGCTGAAAAGGTCATTTAGATATTAGACAATGTAAACAAGTATTGCGTAACTATTTAACATATTGCACACATTTTTAATTTGAATGTTTGAGTGCAATGTATAAATTAGGTCTGTGCATAATTTGTGTACCTGCATTTAATTAGCGTGTTTTTGTCACATGCTTCACTATCAAACAATCATTCAATCAATCGTTATCAGGGGTGGACCCAGGTTTGTAACAGGGGTCTTGGATTGGGGAAAGGTAATAATTTTCCCGGTTAGCAATTTATGATCAGGTGTGGTCTCTTCATCCCTACTTTCCTACCTCAAATATAGAAAACAATACGAAATAGCGCTTATCTTAATAACATTAGGCCACAAACGTATGGCTTTATATATTACAAACATATGTGGCAAAGACAAGCCAAACCAGTCACTCGTCGCAAATCGTGTTTTAGAGAAAATGGCCAAAACATGCTGGAATGTCAAATTTAAAAAAATCTATTTTATTGCACTAAACTAATCTTTACATATCTATACATCATTCTATGCTGTTATTTTCCCCATTTTCAATGTTAACACAACACTTTTTAAGGATTTGATGATAGTTTCTGCATGAGAAATGCTTGAAATTATAAACTTTGAAGGCTGATTTCTCATACTGTATATTGTTCTTTAAACAGCTGTGTGGTTAAATGCTTGTAACTTCATAAGGAAATGTCCGATTTGAATGATTTTTTTACCATTTTATAGCGATTATTTTACTCTCTAGCACTGTATTAATAACTCAAAATTTTTGCGACGAGTGACTGGTTTGGCTTGTCTTTGCCACATATACTTTCACCATCAATACACATTGAGGCCCTTCTTTTACAATAAAACGATCTACTGTATCTTGAAATTTATTTTTAAAATTAACTTAGAAGGCAAAGGAGGGCAAGCAGAAATTTTAACCATAAATAATACATCTTTCCGCTGCCTGCGTATATCTCATTACATAGACAAGTATCACTCACAACTATTTCACTTTAAGTCTATAAATAAATCAAAACAGCAGTAAACATAAAAGAGTTCCCTAATCGGTTTGTTTAGGGTATTTTTTTTGCTTAAAACTAACTCTTCCAGATTTTTTAAATAATGATGTCACTATAAACAGTGTGTGTTGAATCTTGCAATATATATTTAAGTTTAGTCAGAGAATTATAAGAACATAAGTCACTTCAAGACCGGTGATACAAGAGACTCGCCTGCCTATTTTATTAAGTTTATCTTTTAGGGTTTTAACAAGATGAAAGTACCAAATAGCAAAACAATAACACAAAACTTAATTAAAAAATTATAAAGGTGTGTAATCCCTGTCTCTTATCCACATCTAGATGTGTATCCTCAGACGATACACGAATATACATCCTTTTGTTGCATTTAGTAAGTACATTTGCTGTATTGTGATTCTGCATTTAAGTATTATCAATAATGAGCCCAAGTATTTATGTTTTTCCACAATTTTGACCTTTTCCTTCATTTATTATTAATTATAGGACCCTCATGATTAACCACATTTTTTCAGAAGTCCACAATAACCTCTTTAGTTTTTTTAATGTTTAAAACAAGAATGTTATCTTTGCACCAGCAACTAAACCTATTAACAAAATAATAATACAGAATAACATTATTTTTAATCAGGCCTACAATACACGTGTCATCTGCAAATTTAATGTGAACACCTTCTCTTATCAAAGAGCGACTGGAAGTCACTCGAATAATGGGAGAATAATGGGGAAGATAGGACGCAACCTTGTGGTGCACCCGTATTACACATGAGAGCTTTAGATGTTTTGCCATTAAACTTGACCAACTGACTTCTATTGCTTAAGAAGTTTGAAATCAAGAGATTGGGTTTGGAACTTACGCCTATCTTATTTAGTCTATTTGTGAGGATGTGAAGCTGGATAGTATTAAACCCGTAATTAATCACCGTAATTTATCTTACACTTATGAATTTAGGGAGCACTTAAAATGTGAAATAATCATTTCACTACCCGACAAACTCCGAACTTTATTCATTCATTAGGCCTACATAATAGTTTCATATTGCTGTACTATATACTCCAACATCACTGACGCATGGTAACAACCAACTGACTGCAGAACATTTCCGGTCACACATTACTCTCCATAACACAGCACCCCCTAGTTCCGTCACCTCTGGATGGGACTAAATATTATGGGTGAGTGTTATGACTTTGCCTATATAATTAAGCATTGCCAAGCCTAGCAGCACTATTAAACCAAGCATTACCTTTATCTAACTCGGTATAAAATTATCATTTATTATGGCCAATAAAAGCCAGGAGGCTCCTGCAATAAAATATTAATCAAAGTTCAAGAACCAAATACTCAGCGAGAGTATGCACCATAAACAACACATCCTCACAATGCACGTAACCCAAAACCCCCAAAAAATATCAGTATATAAATCAAATAAACCTTGATTTCCCACATAATTCAGGAAAAGTAACAATGACCACGTATGACCATGGAGGTATTATTGAGAAGGAAATCACTCGGCAACAGATCCCTTTGACGCAACAAACCTATGTGTTCCCCGCTTTTGGATCGCGCGCGGGTGTATTACCCTATAATTCACATTTTTCCGTTAGCAACAACTTGGCAACGACATGCATTTATACGCTTCCAGCAGAGCAGCTGTGCAATAAAACGTTAAATTTTACCCATTAAATATCTTTATAATGAACAATGTTCCCCTGATTAGATTTTTTCGGGCTTTTGGTATGTTATTATTTGTATATTTCAGGAACGGATTCCGTAAAATATTTATGTTAAAATTACTTCTGTGTTCATTATAATTTTGTCTAAAGATTGACTGGTTCGACTATAAAGCTAAGTCAGCGTAAAACTGAAAAATATCCAGATTTTGGATTCATTTTTCGAATAGTTAACCCTCGTTAACCCTAAAATGACTTAGTTTATTATAATCCTTAATCATTTATTAATTAATATCTGTTAAAATTAGAATTGGCGAATTTTGGCCAATTTATGAAAATTGAATGTTTGATATTTTATGAGAGATAAATGTATCAGCTTCAAAATAGAAAAGATTGCGCAGCCATAGTGATTGACAGTATGTAGTGCGCATTGAGAAAAGAAGGTGCTCTAAATTTCGTCATGTTCAATTTTTTGGTCAACTATGCCTGTTGAAAAATTGATGGCGGGGAACACATGGGACTTCAAAGGCATCGCGCAAACGTTCTTTACGCGCTGCGGCAACTTTGATCTTGGTTCATTTGCATAGCGCTGCGTGCGCGTAGC
>NW_022736659.1:114682-123830 GCF_011630105.1 Anneissia japonica | reverse complement strand
GATAATACACGGGAGCACGCCCTCTATCTGTCTCTTATACAGGGCTTTTCCCTCTGCTTCCAATTCACTTGTACATAGCGATGAAGAATATTATGCTAAGCCTCGAGGGGACAAGATGAAAAAAATATCTATAAAGCTGGATATTCATACGCTTACACAAATCATTGCTCTATTTTAAAGTCTTTTCACATTTTTATTCTTCTTTTATATTTGATGTTTATTTTTTAAATCGTATTGTACTAGGTTCTGCTGTTCACATTTTAATGTGGAAATTGTGTTTAATTACTAAAGTAGTACAAAGTTTTACTGGTATGATTGCAACTGTTAATACAGCTACTCTGATGATAGTATACACAGTTCATTGTAGAAAATGTCATAAATTACTGTCGTACCTGAAATTGTTTTTTACCAATCAAATGATTAAAATCTATGGATAGTGGTATATAAAACATACATTTTAGGTAATTTTAATATCAGGTCATAGTTTAAATATAGATGGCCTAGGCCCGAGATCAAATAGTGCTATAATGGCACACACACTTTCAAAATCGGCTTTCTATTTTTCAGTTAAGTTTTGACAAACTAAAAAATTTGACAATTTTTTTCAGGGGTTTCCTTAAGGTTTTTTTTAACTAGCCAAGTGGACCAGTAAACTAGTATTTTTACTGGCCCTAAATCCCTTTCACTAGCCACTATCTTGCCAACTTCGAAAGGCCCAAATACCATATTTGTGATATGCTAATGATGCAGGCCATCACCGATGAAGTAACACTGACAGATACAGAAAAATCGTTCGGTTGTCTCTGTATGAAATTATGCCGCGAAATATAAATACAGGAATCTATTTGTATGTACAGTGCACACAATACGGTGTTCGGTACGATGTTTGGTTTTCCGGAAAGATCGGTTTGTGGAACATTTCTATAGAATCCTTTCCGAATAAGGTAGGCCAGTTAGGGCCTAGCGTAGACGTTAATATAGGTATTTCCTTAGCATGGTATTTCCTTAGCATAGCCCAGTCAGTGAATTCGGTAGGACTAGCCTACGAAAAGTTAACATATTATTTAACATATAATACGTACAGTACCTGTTGTTTAGCTGTAGTGCACAGCAAATTGAATTACTGTACCAATAAAATGAATGCTTTTATATTGTTTTTACGTGCATTTTCGGTCTGACAATTTTTTTCTAAACTGTAAACACAACACATTCTTCGTGGTCACGATGCGAATTGCGTGGTAAATATCAGGTCGCGCCTCCAAAACTCTGCCCGCTGATTGGTTAATTTTTTTCGTGGGGTCATGTGGCTGGGCAAAAATCCCATGTGCTTGGCTGTCATGACGTCAGATCGCCCGAAGTTTCATAGTGCGCGACAGCTTGCTGAATTTTTAATTAAACAAATGTATTATTTAAATAAGAAACCCTTGTGGTTTTGTTTTAGTGTCAAATCTAAAATAAGTCTTAATCAAATTTAAATGTCATTCTTTGCAAATTTCCTCCGTAATTAGCAATGTTTTTGGGGAATGTGAGTGTAATTTACATGTAGACTGAATCTAATGACATACCAAACCCGAATTAAACGTCTACTAAAAAAGAGCCATCGTAGAAACAATTCCTTTTTCATTTTAGGTATTCATAAGGCGATAATGCACTTTATTAAAACAATGGAAGGCGTAACTATCACTTTATCTAACATTTTACTGGTCATTTTAATTAAAAGATAATCTCCATGACAACGCTATTGGGACTATGCTTTGTACGGAAGTCGTTGCATTTATTAACTTTTTGTCGTCCCACATTGCATTGTGGGATGGATACATGACATGGATATTTTAACTTCACGGTGCACACACAAACGGAAATCAAATTCTCCTTGTCGCTGTAACATGCGGAGAAGGTGATTTCCCTCTGTACGTTTAGCCATGGATTCCTCCATGGCCTAGCTACTGCATGATGTTCATCTGTACTGAGCCTAAGGCTGTTCGTAGCTGACATTAATATGACAATAAACAGAAAATAGCGATCTTGTTGACATTATTTGTGTGAAATATTTTGTAAAGACATCGTTAAGAGGTGAATGCGTAAAACTTTAGGTATTTTGTCAGACTTTCATTGAAATTTTAACTGGTCATGCGGACTTGTTATTGGGATAATTAACAGGTCCGCCATGCATTTTACTAGGCATTGGCCGGCGGACCAGCGTTATTTCGAACCCTGCATTCATCAATACGTAGACATATCCTAGTGGCAAATATTTTAAAGAAAAAATTATGTTGATATGACCCTCCGTTTCACACTAAAATAACATGACCTAGAAAATTATAGCCGAAACAATATGTTATGTCTGTTGGTTACGCTATGCTGCTTATTATTGTTTGTCATCAATTGACTGAACATGTCTACTGCAGCGTGGAAAAGGCTTATTAACTGAAATCCATTTTTAGCTTTTGGTTTTTCCAAATCAATCACACCATGACTATTTATAGCATTTGGTTTTTGCGAATAAGCAGGCCTTACCTAACTAGGGTGAAACGTCTTTGATGTTCAAACTCAATGGTGTTTGATATGTATGTGTTTGACCCACTGAAATCTGAAATGACCAAAACATACTTTGGTAAATGTGTCCCTCACCCTTTACTGCATATGTTCCATTCTGTAATTAATTGCACTTCACTGATGATTATTCCCCCACAACCAGCTCAAATTTGTGCAAAAAATCACTAGGAAGTGTGTAAAATCAGACAACATATCCTCCGTGCAAAAATTTAGCCTAGAATTCTGTCCGCGCATTTTGGAAAATAAGGGCCGATTTCCGTGAAAATTTTGTTGAATTAGGTTTTGACCAAATCTTTATATAACCAAATGCAATTAATTATGCAGCAAATCACGATTCTGCGCACCTAATTTCATAGCTATTTTAAACTCAAATTTGAGCTGATTTTTACATATCCTCAGCGCAGCTAAAAGAAACTTTACAGCATGGCAGAATTGTAAATTACAGTTGTGCATAATAAATTTGTTTATATCATGGCCGGCAGAGATGGGGGCCTGCACTTTTTGGCAGAAAATATATAAATTCTATGTAGATTTCTGTATTGTCGGAAAGAAATGAAACAAAGAAAGAGGAGGAGGAGAGAAGAAAAGGAGGGTTTATCCAATCCCCAACCAAGTTACATTTTCTCATAATTCACTTCGGTGGATTTGTGGGGTCGGGGGTCCTGATACCAATCCCTTGGGCAAAAAAAAATATTAGGCCTAGGCCCAGACCTACTTTACTAATACTATTTCAGGATCCATGAGCTTTTTTTTTTTTTTTTGGTTACAATAAGAAAATTAGACTGTGGGCTAGTAAAATAGTCTGTGGGCTAGTAAAATCTCTAGTAAACTAGCCCAGTGGGCTAGTTAACAAAAAAAGTTAGGGCAAGCCCTGCCCTCTTTTTTTAGGTTCATTGATTCATGGAGAACAGAATACGTATGCAACGTATGTAAACGGTAAAACCTGTACACACATTGGTCTATTTACTGTTTACTACTACTACTACTACTACTAGCACTAGGCCTAGTACTGTACTCTAGTACTAGGCCTAGGCCTAGGGCCTTTTAGATTAGTACAGCACGGACGTGACCGACGCAGGGACCACACCCATAATACGAAAGCACACAATGACCCTCCCAAGCAAGTTATGGGGTTAATTCTTCTATCTTTTACAGTAAATAAAAATTATTCAGTTGACAAATGCGTATACACAAAAAAAGAATATGTCTCTAAAATTAATACAAAACACTTACGTTTTCTGTACTAGGCCTAAAACCACCTGTCCCCGCTGTAAAAAGTAAATTAGTCCTGCTTTCCCGCCTGGGAACGAAGATTGTCACGTCTCCCCAAGGTCTCCCGACCGATTGACGTTGATTTCCGGTCCAGGCAAAGATGGTCCAGGTTGTTGTGTTTATTATATCTCCATGGAGATCGATAATACACGGTAGCACGCCCTCTATAGTTCCCAACTCTTTATTTCCCAGATATTAAAAATTATACAGTACCCCACTCGCGCGAATAAGCGCCCCGTTTGAATAAGCGCCCCTCATAACGAGAAAAATTTCCTTACGCGCCCCGTTTGAATAAGCGCGCCCCCTTCTAATTTGAATAAACGCCCCCTCAATAACCCAATCAATCCTGGGACTGTGGATGTTGGTGTGGAGTGGAATCACATTCTCCTTAATTATAATAGTCAATATCAAAGTGAGGATATTTATCTTTGACAGAATGATGAGAGCTCCCTGGACAGACTGTATATTTCCAACTTTCATCTTCTTTCATTTGTCTATGCCTAGTCCTACTAATCCTTTTCCGAAAATTTGCACCTTTAACACATTCTCATCTAAGTTTTCAAGAAAACCGGCAATGATCATGCCGTCCAGCTGCTATTCTCAATCGACCGATGGCAAACAAGCTAACCACCACCACAAATCATTTGCTATTCTGCTGTTATGTAACTGTACTCACAACATTCTTGTCATGACAAGCCATCTCTCTGGACGATTATCTTTTCCGCCGCAGCACCATTCGTAATTTGCGGTTTCCTGATGTCCTTATGTAATCGTTTTTCATTCAAATATGTGCCTCTTGGATATTGGATTCAATAAGTTCTCATAACAACCCCTCGATTTTCATCTATTTCCATAAGCGCCCCCTCATTTTTCACTCTGTTTTTATAAGCGCCCCGTTTGAATAAGCGCCCCGTTTGAATAAGCGCCCCTCAAAAAGTGCAAAAAATATTTTAAGCGGCCGGGTGCTTATTCGCGCGAGTACGGTACTGAATTCATAATTTCGTCAACAGTTACGCATGATTATTCATTCATTTTTTATTTTGCTTTTTATAAAAATCACAATACATACATTAAAATGAAACAAAATAACCAAAACTCACAATACAGAAAAACCGTGTAAACCTAATGAGGCAAGGATTAACAAAAGCATTAAAATTATTGCAGCTAACAAGCGGCCTTACAGTAATATTGTAAGTTAACGAAAAATATAAAATATACTAATAATAATAACAACAACAACAACAACAACAATAATAATAATAATAATAGTGCAGTTTTATATCACATAAAATATGATAATTGATAATACCTAGGAAGAAACACAAATGAAATTTAAAATGCGAATTTAGGTTAACTGCAAAACAAGAAAATTTTAATTTAAAGAAGATGAAAAAAGAAAAAAAAATTGGGGGTTGTTGAGATTTTTTTTTGGGGGGGGGGGGTGGTTATTCGAGGGAGACGTTTAATTTCTTTGGTGTAAAATAGATACATATATACTCATTCAAAGAAGTACAAAAATAATTACCGTTATTGTTGCAAGACGTATCCCATGTCAGAAAAATGTAATTCTAGTGGAGCAACGTTTCTAATTTTTTTGCAGTCATTTAAGCAGAAATTATTTGAGGAAAAATAATAAACACGGGTCAATTTATTATGGGGAGCTAGGCGTATATTCCAAATGAGGCTCTATAGGGGGTTCATTAAAAGCGGGGCGTTTATTTGAATGAATGCAGTACGGTAATGTATATATGCAAGAGGTCATTACTAAAATAAGTGGTGGCGGTGATGATGATGATAATGATGATGATATTAATAATAATAATAATAATAATAATAATAACAATAATAATAATAATAATAATATTAATAATAATAATAATAATAAAAGCAATAATAATAATGACAATGATGGTAATACTGTAGTAATAATAACTATTTAAAAAAAACTAACAATAATAGTAACAACAAATAAAAACAATAGTACTGTATCTTATATATATAATTCCAAGTGGTTCATGAATAAATGATTTTAAAATATTGAGGAAAATACTGTTTATCATCATCATAATGCTTTATGGTTGTAAACACTGCATCTCTGTAAAATATTGGACCCAATTCAGCGACTGCTGACTTTTAATGCAATTAAGAAACACACAACTAGGCCTATAAGTTATCTTTGTACATATTTCTGAAATAACGATATATTTAATTAGTTTAATATTGCCTAATTTCTGTACAAAAATATATCTCAATATTGGGCCATTATTTATTTAATAACAGTATAATTAATAAGAACAACAACAATAATGATAATAATAACAACAATAAATGTTTGTGTGATCCTCAATTATACTATAATAATACTGTATAATACATTTAGATACTCTATGAATACACTATCTAGTGCATTTTGAAAATGTAGGTTTTGACATGAAAATTAACTCAGGCAAGAATAATTCAAAATAATAAAAAAACATGCAATACCCTAAAAATAAATAAATAAAAAAAATCAATTCATAATCCATATTTATTGTTGACACACACACACACACACAAATAGAAAATCAATTAAATAAATAATTAAAAGACAATCTAACTACATTAACACAAGATTTTGATAAATTACAAGATTAATTATAATTGATTACATTAATAACTTGTTACTTGTCTTCCTAGCCGTTTTCTTTCATAGAAAATATATGACAATCATTGACTAATTTACATCAGTTGACATTACATTGCCAGGCATTAACATGAGAGAAAATGCTCCTCAATTATTCATATATTTGTTTTAATTTATTTTATTTTGTTTACTTATTATAATAATTGATAATATAGCAATATTTATCGTTAAAAAATATAATCATTAAGGATTTCATATTCTGGGCCGCTGACCAAGACTCTAAACAAATTGTGTAAATTGCTCATATATGGACATGATGATGTCCTATCACATCCATATATGGACATGATGATGTCCTATCACATCCATATATGGACATGATGATGTCCTATCACATCCATATATGGACATGATGTCCTATCACATCCATATATGGACATGATGATGTCCTATCACATCCATATATGGACATGATGATGTCATATCACATCCATATATGGACATGATGATGTCTTATCACATCCATATATGGACATGATGATGTCCTATCACATCCATATATGGACATGATGATGTCCTATCACATCCATATATGGACATGAATGATGTCCTATCACATCCATATATGGACATGATGATGTCCTATCACATCCATATATGGACATGATGATGTCCTAATCACATCCATATATGGACATGATGATGTCCTATCACATCCATATATGGACATGATGATGTCCTATCACATCCATTTATGGACATGATGATGTCATATCACATCCATATATGGACATGATGATGTCCTATCACATCCATATATGGACATGATGATGTCCTATCACATCCATATATGGACATGATGATGTCATATCACATCCATATTGGGCATGATGACATCATAGCATACCCATAATACATGGGCAGATCTCATATACTTATCACATAAAGTGTGATAGAGTGAATAAAATCCTTAGGAAGGCACATTTGCACATATGCCCCTAAAAGGCAGTTACTTTATGACAGCATAATGCTTCCCTTATTGGAAAGGTAAACTCCTGTAGATGGTGCCATTCGTATATGAGGCTTGGCATCCAAAAATAAGCATCAGTGACAAAAAAATTAAAAAATAAAGTAAAATTTGAGCTCCTATTCTCTACATTACAAACTTTAAAATGATTGGTTATTTACAGAAATCAACTTACTATTGCCAAAGTCATGTGCAGAAATATAATGACTTCTTCTTTGTACTAAAGTTTACAATATTGCCACATTTTTATGCTAATTTAACTCAATTAAACAATTAGTGACAGTATGCTGATAAGCCTCATATTAATCTATCCTCACCCATATTCCATGTCCATCTTTTCTATAGCGTCTTGGTTGACCCCCTGGGAATAGATCAGGTCCAGGTTGAGGGTGTATGAATCACATATTTCAGGGTTTCACACACATGGCTCACAAAATCAAGTGGCTCGACATCAGGTGAAGTGGAGAGGTTATGTGAAAGTCATCATCAAATAAGTTAATGAACTTAACTAAATACTGTTTAGTTAATTCCGAAGTTTGATGTATAATGTTATTTTATTTTGTTAACTATTTTACAATATTTTATTGTATTTTTTCTTACTGCATTTTGTCATAAAATTTTAGCATATCATTTATATATCCAACTTTATAGCTTCAACGTTTAATACTGTATACGGTACGTAAGCATGCAATATGGGAAGCCGTTCTGATAGTGATTCCACAGGATATTGTTTTCTCATTGTTATGTTTTTGTTTTATTGTTGCCTGGAAATTGAATAAAATAAAAATAAATAAATTATTGACAAATTCTACACTTGCAGATAATATTATTTTACAATGTCAAATTTTGTTATTTTATTTTCAAAAACTGATTACTAATAACTAACGTTCAAATACTTACACCTTCAGCATAACACTTCAACGAATAGTCTTCTTGCAGACCTTTGGAACTTTTTGTCATTTTTCTCATATCTTCTTTGTTTACAGTAAAATTATTATTTTAATTTGAAATCCCTAAATGTCATTTAATATATGAATTATAATAATATAAATTTAATTACTCTAATGATAATTTATTATAATCACATACAATGTTAATAATGTTTTTGTGTAGATTTTGGTTTCTTTTTGTTGTAATTATTTTTTAACAATATTTCTTTTTCATTGTCCATATGCTTGTTGCGTATGGAGGACAGTGGCCCTGCTGCTTTGGCTATTTCTTGGCATGGATTTCGGGTTTTTCTTGTTATGTTTTCATGCAATTTGCTCTGTATTTTGTTTTACTTCTTCGGTAATATATTTTTGTATTTTTTTTTATTGCAAAAAAGAATAGAATAAAATTAATTAATTTTCTGTCATCACAATAATATTGAGTTTTGAACTGTGTACTCCAGAAAAAGCGATGCTGATCAAAGGAGTTCAAATCTTAAGCTGTGTCCACACTGTCAAATTTGGTGACAAGTAAATGTCACATGCCCATATTTGGATGTATATGACATCATCATGCCCATATATGGACACATCACAATTGCCACATAAAATTTGATAGACAGAGCTTTTAATGGATAAGAATCCGTTGCTGATTGCACAATTTAATAAATCACTCACCTCATAAAGAGTATATATATATATATATATATATATATCCCACAGCATTGTTGTTTTCCAGTA
>NW_022736659.1:110778-114615 GCF_011630105.1 Anneissia japonica | reverse complement strand
GTACTTAAGTGACTTAAGTGTAATACAGTAGCAACCTTGATGCTGTGCCAGTGTCATTTCAACTGAAGGACACACATATTAATTTGTTTTTTTTACTATCAAACATAGCTGATATAGCTTCACGGCATAGCTTGTTCCTACACATACAATTACTACTATAGGAATGTAAAAATCAGATATTTTGAGAGAGTATGCATTATGTATCAGATATATAGCAGAGAGAGGGGGAGCTATTATAACCTGCTGTAGAAATACATCAGATGTATCAGTTGAAAAATAGCAGCTATACAACTGCAAATATCATTCATTGTAGCAGTTAAATGATACATGAACATGTATCAGTTTTATAGCAGTTACATAAAAATATTGCAAAGCAAGTATCAGTTAAAATGCTTTTAAATATTTATTTTTTATATTTATTTTTAAATATCAATGGATAGGATAATTTAGGATTAGAAACTTCTACAACCAGCTACATCAGACCAATATCGGTATCAATATGTAGCATAATTATCAGACAATCTACTATAGCATATAACGATGCTATAATTTGCTTTTGGGTTGCTTTACCAATGCTAGGTTGAGTTTTTTGAGCTATGGCTAATGTAATGATATACCTCTGCTTTTTTTGATAATGTTGATATACCAATATTGCCCCTGTGTGGACATATTTCCTTAAGCTTGCGTAGACCAGGCTTACAAACTTACAACCTCCACTATATTTTTTTTTCTGCTCCATGGTACACTGGTCTGACTCAAAACAACAAAATCTTTAATAATAGAAACAAATTGAAATGTGCAGTCAAGAGCATGTAGTTGAATTATGCGAAACTCAAGAACAGAGACCGACTGAAAACTCAAGGACAGAGACCGACTGAATTTCCTTCTACCCCTTCCCCCTGACAACAATTACAACCTCCGACATCGACAAAGAATTCAACACCCTATCAGTCAATACAAACAGATACAAAAAAATTATAATAAATTATGGTATTTATAAAGAATGGTAATTGACTCTATGAACTTGATCAAGGGTTCCTTCGAAGTTTCATTTTTTTTTTCTTTTCTTTTATTGTTGCTGGTGTCTTTCATTTCATTTTAATGTTTTATTTCACAATCAAATCAACATAAAAAATTGAGAAAGTTAAATAGGATAAATTGTAATATAAACATATTATTAAATAAGCAGTTTTAAAACGAAGTTAATGAAAATGAAGAGAGAGAGTAGGCTAAAGAAAAATACAAATGCCTTAAAGAACGCTCTCCTCAAATATCGATTAACCAAGTTTGTAGTAGATGATTCAAAAACATTTAAAAAATAAATAATAAATTAATGCATGAAACCAGAAATAGGGAAATAAATTTAAAATAAATCAAAAGTAATCATGTCTGCTTGTTTTCGACCTGTCCGCTCTTTTTAAATTTTTATGTATTTTTGATATGACCAAATCTTATAGTATTTTTTTGAAAATTCAATTTGTATTTTTATGTGATTGCAATAAAGAAATTTGTATTGAATTGAATTAAATTCTTCCGTCCAACATTACTCCTGCATATTTTTTCATACATACTTCATTTTTCATCCATTATCCATCCGTCATTTTATATCCACCATAATCATCATCATCTATCCTCATCCATCACATCATCCTCCATCATTCTTCCATCTATCGCATCCCCTCCATCATCATTCATCCATCCAGTCATCCAATTATCCATCATCATCAATTCTGTTTATCAGCCCTTGACAGGATTGCTTTAGCACCTCCAAAGGTTTGCTCTTTTAATTAAATACTTTATGTGTTCATCAACTGTTACTCCAGGTCCCACACATTTTATCGCTCTAGGATTTTTTTTGACAGGGGGGTCAACATGAGGTACGAACCAACAGGGCAATTGTAGCCTCAGTCATGTCCTAGAATATATTCCCTGTTAGTGTTTAAAAGGAGAGTTTTCATGGCTGGCTTAGTATGGCCCAAAATTGTGCTTTTAGACCACAATATATACAGAGACTGGCAATCAAAAATATGTTATGGAGATAGGTAAGTTGACGAATTCGTTGTCGATCGATGGGAATCTAGGCCTGTCTGATGAACATAATGGGGGGGGGGGGGGGGAGGCGCACTGGGCTCAGTGAACCGGTTTGAACCGTGCCCCCAATGGAGAGAGGTAAGCACGTGCAAATAGACACACAACAATGCAAACATAGTACATACATACAAATAGTTTTATAACATTTTTATTTGAATAATCAAGCAAATCAATCTTATACAGTTGTTGAAAGCAATATCAAAAAAATAAATTATGTACAGCTGCAGTTTTCAAATCTATTAAAATATCCAGTAGTTTCTAGTATATTGAAGATTAAGGTTATATAGGGTTATAATTTACAAACTGCAAAAAATACAGTAGATAACATAATATTTTAAAGGCAGACTCTGGAGGCAAAAATGTTTGTTATGTTGTATCACATTAACCAATTTCGAGTACCGTACTTGCGCGAATATGCGCCCCATTTGAATATGCGCCCCACTTGAATAAGCGTAATATCATAAAATTTTCTTTTTAGCAAGTCAATAATCCAATCAATCCTGGACTGTGGTTGTTGGCATGATTTGGTAATAATAATAATAAAATAATAATAATAATAATAATAATAATAATAATAATAATAATAATAATAATAATAATAATAATAATAAAAATAATAATAATAATAATTACTCTGAAGCCTGGCTTTAACACAGAGGTGCACAGTTGCTATAACCAGAACATAATCTACAGTAGTTAATCATAAGTATGTAATTATTCATTTGATATAAACGACCGATGTAATATAACTTACTAGCAAAGTAAATCTGATAGTGCAAAGTTACTTAATGAAACACATTAATTACATTTTTTAAGGCCAAAAAAAAAAAATTGTGTTGGCCACACCTGACCAACCAAAAATGTACAAAATTGAGGTTCGCCATTTTTTCACAACTTACAACGAAAAATATATACAGTATAATATACACACACACACATACCAACGCATATATTAACATAGTGTACATAAAGGTGTAATAGGGGTCCAGTACCAATACTTTGTCAATTGCCTTAATTTTAAAGGATACTATGGTAAATAAACAAATATTAATCACATAAAACTGAATGCATTGGTTGTATATTATTTTGTAGTTGCATTGTAACGTATAGTTATCCTATTTATGTATAACATAACAGCATGTGATTGCTTAATTTGATTGATACATATATACAGAATGTTATAAGCATGTGGTGTATGTTTGTTTTACACAATTCATTAGTTATAGTCATAACAAATTTGCTACAAGTGATTTACAATATCTGAAATGTCATTACCCCCCAGATTAAGCATGTACTTTTCCAATACTACATTCATCTCACAGCATTCTTCTATCATTTCATAAACAATCCTGCCTGATAAACTGCAGTAACTCATGTCAATATGGACCAGGTCTGGAGAAATCTTAACAAGGCAGGCTAATGTTCTTCCACTGATTGAAGATAGGTTAATATTACTCAAATCTATCACTTGCCAATTTAGTGTTATATTTTCTTCAGCTACTGATTCGACCAGCTTTTCTAGGTTATCAGCTGTAAGAAAATAACCACTCCAAATAAAAGGGATAATAGGCTTATGCAATACTATGATTATTTCTGCCAATAATTTACCATCAACATCTGAAAGGTTGTTGCCCTGCAAATTGAGCATTTCAACATCCAACACTGCATTCATAACACTACATTCCACAAACATTTCATTAACAATCCTGCCTGATAAACTGCAGTAACTCATGTCAATATGGATCA
>NW_022736659.1:104755-110344 GCF_011630105.1 Anneissia japonica | reverse complement strand
TGCAAGTGATTTACCATCAATATCTGAAAGGTCATTGCCCTTTAGACTAAGCATGTTGTCTTTCAATACTACATTCATCCTACAACATTCTTCCATCATTTCATTAACAATCCTGCCTGATAAACTGCAGTAACTCATGTCAATATGGATCAGGTCTGGAGAGATCTTAATAAGGCAGGCTAATGTTTTTCCACTGATTGAAGATAGGTTAACCTTACTCAATTCTATCACTTGCCAATTCAATGTTATATTTTCACCTACTGATTCTACTAGCTGTTCTAGGTTATCAGCTGTAAGAGAATAATCACTCAATCTGAAAATGGCATTCACATAATCATAATAATCCGAATCAAATTGACAAATTACCCTGACAAACTCTGCAAGTGATTTACCATCAATATCTGAAAGGTCATTGCCCTTTAGACTAAGCATGATGTCGTTTAATACTACATTCATCCTACAACATTCTTCTTTAATTTTATTAACAATACTGACTGATAAACTGCAGTAATTCATGTCAATATACTTCAGCCCTGGGCACATCTTAAATAGGCGAGCTAATGTTATTCCACTTACTGAAGACAGGTTAATCCTACTCAGATCTATACTATCCCAATCCAATGTTATATTTTCACCTACTGATTCAACAAGCTTTTCTATGTTATCAAAAGTAAGAGAATAATCACACAGAATGAAAATTGTATCATCATCATCATCATCATCATAATCATAATAATCACCAAATTCATAATGACAATCTACCCTGACTAAATCAGCAACTGATGTACCATCACTATCTGAAAGGTCTTTGTCCTTCAGTACAAGCCTGTAGTGTTTCAAAACATGGTCTACTGTATCTTCACTGTTCTGGCATTCTCTGATCATTGCCCTCAAAGTACCACCTGATAGCCTACACTTTCTTAAATTTAGATATTTTAATTTAGGAGCTATTTTAAATAATTTTCTCAGTAAAGTTCCATCAATATCATTTAGATCATTGCCACTAATATCAAGTTTTTTTAATTCTAACTTTATATTGACATTGTCTAAATCATTAATAACTGCATTGTGTATAGCACCTGTGACCAATGTGTGACTATTACATACTGTATCTTCACTGTTCTGGCATTCTGTGATCATTGCCCCCAAAGTACAACCTGATAGCCTACACTCCCTTACATTTAGACATTTTAATTTAGGAGCTATTTTAAATAATTTTCCCAGTAATGTTCCATCAATATCATTTAGATCATTGCCTTGAATATCAAGTGTTTCTAATTCTAACTTTATATTGGCATTGTCCAAATCATTAATAACTGCATTGTGTATAGCACCTGTGACCAACTTGTGACTATTGCATACTGTATCTTCACTGTTCTGGCATTCTGTGATCATTGCCCCCAAAGTACAACCTGATAGCCTACACTCCCATACTTCTAGACATTTTAATTTAGGAGCTATTTTAAATAATTTTCCCAGTAATGTTCCATCAATATCATTTAGATCACTGTCACTAATATGAAGTGTTTCTAATTCTAACTTTATATTGGCATTGTCCAAATCATTAATAACTGCATTGAGTATAGTACCTGTGACCAACTTGTGACTAGCATATTGGATATTGTTACTCCATAATCGCAAGATCTTTAAGTTACTTGCATATTTAAGGAAATGAATTAAGAATGCTGAACTAAGTTGAAAACCAAACCTAATGGAAGTCAAATTATATATAAAATGATTTTTTTTCATCTCAGCTGAAAGTAAATTGATTTCTTCTTTTTCCCATTCTGAAATACAATTAAGTAGAAGGTCAGGTGTCAAATACTGATTCATTACTTGTAATAACACTAAGGTATGTACAACAAGTTGGCACTGCCTTTCCCTGCACCTACTTATCAAAGATACTGCTGCTGCTTCAAGCCTGTAAGGACCATATTCAATGCTACATCTTTTCATGAGTTTGAATAAATGCATACTTGATATGTCTCTGCCATCATTTATAAGACTTCTAAATGACTCCAACATTTGCTCACTATGTGCTTTCATATCGTTGGACATGTGCTTATCCAATTTCACTAAAATATCATCTTCATGCTCTTTCTTTACATTTTTTAAACATTGTACTATTGAGCAATAATTTGAGGCCCTGATTATTAACCATGGTTTCAGCAACTTATCAGCATCAGCACCTAAAAATCCTATTGCAAACATCCTCGTCATATTTAAATAAGCATTACATCTGATTTCCTCATACTCAACCTTTAAACTCACTTTCTGAATTTCTGTAGACAGGTACAGCCCTGCTAGTGCCTCTGACATTAATTTATGTGGGGGTGTGTACATCTCCTTTACTTTCCCTGGATTAGCAGGGGTATCATTATAAACAAACCCAAGTTCCAGTGCTAAATTTAATAATTCTTTATCCTTTGCCATATTTGACAAAACAAATTTGTCAATAGACAGTGTATTTTCCTTTAGTCCTATATACATACACTCTCCTAAAATTAAAATGGCAGACATGTATTGATCTGGAATTCTCTCAAAATTGGCAATTACCGATTTTATGCCAGCCCTGTTTAGATACTGATTTAAAATACAACAAATGAGTTCCTTAAAAAGATCGGGCAAGTATGTGGGAAGAACACGTTTTTCTTCCCATATGGTACAAATGTGAAGCAATAACAGTGGAGAGGAGCACAATGCAAATGCTTCTTTGTGATTACCACCCCAAGAAAATGGACACTCTGAATCAAGTCCAAACTCTTTTATTAAAGAATTACCAATTTTGATTTTACTGATTGAATGAAAATAATTTTGAATATACTTCTTTATGTTACTTTGACTGAATCCCTTCACTTCAATATGTACATCACAGTATTTAATCAAATCAGCTGTGTTGTCAGGTCGAGATGTTATCACTACCATGCTTTTTCGCAATTCTCTTTTTTTAAATAGATCAATTGGGTCTTTAGCATTTCTTTCTAACTCATCATATCCATCTAACAAAAATATTATTTCATTGTCATGTTTGACCAAGAACCTTTCAACTGGGTTAAATGAGTCACATGACAAATTGTTCCTATAAATTATTTCTTTTGAATCAATTTCATTCATAATTATCTCCAAGAATGGTTTACTTTCTTTAATTTCCCTGATATTTATCAGAAACAGTAATTTATCAGCAAAGACATGTTCATCATCAGTAGCCCACTGATGAGCAATATATTTAAGGAGGGTAGTCTTACCCATTCCCCCCTTCCCTGTTATTAATACCTTACAAGAATCTGTTGACTTAATAACCTCTAATGCCTCTGGTAATGATGTGGGTCTACCTTCTTTTTTTGTACATGTTGACTTGTCTTGTTTTTCTTTGTCTTCTTTTTTAGATTGCAGTAAGCTGAGTTCAGTAAAAACATCTGCAATATCTAATTCATGAAATTTATGCCAGATTGCTGGTGTCATTCTATTCACATTCTGATACACTTCTTTCTGCCTTGTCATCAGGGAACCTTTGATAATTATATCTGAAATAGTTCAAAACAAATAATAATAATAATATAACCTACATTATTATTACTAACATATACTTAATATAAACTTTAAAGGAACACTGCGTACATTGTATACTCTATTAATGTTTCAATCTTCCAAATATTCAAAGCCAGAGTTAGCTGGTCTCTTTGCCAATCTAAACCATTTTAGGTAGGCTTTCTTCATGAAGGTTCCTATGAATGGATGACTTGTTGTGGAGCAGGAAATCAAGTTGTCCCACCCCAGTACCTCCTGATTATAAATCAATGGGAAATAAACCAATAGTTATTATTTATCTAATTAAGTTCCTGTTACACTTCTACCTTACATCATTTAGTTCAATTACTTCAATACCATTTTCTGATACAAATCCAGAATTTTTATCTAGATAAATAAACAAACAAATTATTCAATTGGGAAAGGGGTGAGTATGAGGAAAGCCTACCTGAGGTCTCTATTGTTTTTAAAATTAAAAAGTTGAAGAAAAAAATATTTATTAAAACAAATTATATATCAAAATATATAAAAAATTTAAGTCAAAGATTGCCATTCCAGGCCAACTACATGTGCCATAAAATGTTGTGTCTTCCCCCAACCATGATGGGGCTGAGGTGGTGTAGACCCTCCTTTAACTGTCCCTCTCTGAACCTATTCCTAGTATTATCATTTTCATAATGATTGCAAAAATAATTCTGTAGCTCTAATTATTTATTTGTTCTTTCTTCCTCATTAACACTGGCCTAAGCTTCATCATTACCCTCATCATTAGGGTCAATATAATAAATATTTATTTTGATTTTTAATTTTTTTTAAAACCATACACAACAGCTTAAACTCATAGTGGTGTTCCTTTTACATTCAAATACTGGACCAATGCAGCTTCAGGCAAGAGTAGGTTGTGTATCCTAGGATTTAGCAATGGGGGCGGGGGGACGTGGATAATGCCAGAGGTGTGAGAGAAAAAGCAAGGGAAGGGGGTGTTGATGGCAGCACCAAGAACATTAACATCATGCATAAGTCAGGGTTCTAGGCTAGGAGGAAAATGTTAGCCCTAATACAAGCCTGTTGTAAATCTAAGCAAACTGAGCAACCTTGTGCTATAGTAGGCTAGGGTATGCTTGGCCCTAGTCAGAGGTCCAGAGATGGATATGGGAGAAGAGGAAGCCCACTTGTGATCTGATCTGGGTATTTTTGAATTGCAAATTTTGTTGGATCACCTATATTAAGAATTCCCAGAGTTGACTGGGGACACAATTTTCTTTTAATTAGAAATATGCTAACAGACACCTGATGTTTTAGGCCCCGCTGTCCACTTCCTTCCTCTTAACTTTCATGATGCAACTGATGATGAAATATTGTAAAATTTTAATGATTTAAACATGTAGTTGCAATATGTTAATTTGATTGATATGCTAATGCCAATTTTGATATAGGAATTAATTTATAAACCTGTCATCTACTGTACATTTGTAACAGTAACGGTATTATGAAGCGCGTTAAACGTAACTACTTTCCAGTGTGCAATATGTTACTCTATAACTTCTCTATGTATAATTTAGTTTTTGTTAAAATGTACTTAAAATGTCAATATAATCTGCTATTAAATAAACACACCTTCATCTGCCCTTGACCTTCTTGGTTGTTCTGATTGTCCTGACTTGTCTGTAAAGAAAATGTATCATTGTGCATTATGAGAAAATATATAGTGTGAGATATATTCATTTTGAGTACAATTATTATTTACACTCCATATTTTTCTTCTGGTTTTTTTTTTTATAACAGTGATGCCTAAAAATATAAATTTCTGATTAGATTAAATTATGATATTAATTTGGATGCTTCAAAAGACAATATAGAGGGTTTAATTGATAGGAACTATTTATAAAGATATTGTTTACTTTATCAATAAATATAATCACCCAGATATCATCACTTCCCCCCTCCCCACCCACATTGATGTCCAAGCTCGCATAGTAGAGAAACAAGCAAGCCTATAATAACAGTGATGTATAAAACAAACATTAAATTAAATTACTTTTTGATGTATTATTATTATCA
>NW_022736659.1:101978-103308 GCF_011630105.1 Anneissia japonica | reverse complement strand
GGTATAGGGTCGTCATATCTCCGCAACCACTGGTGGTAGAGAATTAATTTTGGTGCCTATTTGTTCAGAACATTCATGTTTCTATTTGCTCTAATGAAACATTTTGCTAAAAAATGACCAGAAATGCTGTTTCTAGCCTGAGGTCCTGTCTTTTTAAAATTAATTATTTGGAGAAAAGAAAATTTATCATAAAAAATAATTATAAGTGTCATAAAACTGGTGAGTGCAGACCCTCCTGTAATCGCTCCTCCCTAAACCTCTCTATTTGGAATTCCTGGATCCACCACTAGTAATATCATTTTCATAATGATTGAAAAATTAATTTTAGAGCTCCAATTATTTACTAATTACCACCGCCTCAAGCTTCATCATCATCTTCATTAGTACATAATCTATGAAATAAATATTTGGTTTAATTTTTTTTCTTTTTGTTTTTAAAGTACATACAGCCATTTAAACTGATGTTGTGTTCAATGTACATTCAAATACTGTACCAAGCAAGAGTAGGTGGTGCACAAATATTGTATTGTATTAATTATCAAGTCCTTTTTTATGCACATGATATTTAATCACATTCTCAATGTAGTGATTTTTACTTATAGAACATGATGCTCTACATCCTAAGTCTCAATACTTTAACTTGAGAAGACAAGTGGCTTGATGGAGACACCAAAAAAAAGTGACATATTTGAGTGCGGGTTCTATGTTGTAAGGAAAATGGGAGCCCTATAATACAAGTTCTTTATAATTGCGAGCAAAGCGAGCAACCTTGTGCTATAGTAGAGCCAGTGTATGCATAAAGCCCTTATCAACGGTCAAGAGATGGATATGGGAGATGAAGGCGAAGCCCACTTGTGATCTAGTGATCTGGGCATTTTTGAATTGAAAAAATATGCTTAACAGACACCTGATGATTTGGGCCCATTCTCCAATCCCCTTCCCCTCAAATTATGATGAAGCTGATGGTGATATGCCTCAACTACTCTCTAGTGAGCAATATGTAACTACTCTATAACTGTCTATGTATACTTTAGATTTGTTAGAATGTATTTGTATCAAAATGGCTAATAAATACTGACCTTCCTCTGACCTTGACCTTCTTAGTTGTTCTGATTTTCCTGACTTGTCTGTAAAGAGAATAAATCATTGGGCATTATAAGCAAAACAATAGTGTGCAATACTGTATATTCATTTTGAGTATATATATGTGGCAAAGACAAGCCAAACCAGTCACTCGTCGCAAAAATCGATTTTGAGTTATTAATACAGTGTTAGAGAGTAAAATAATAGCTATAAAATGGTAAAAAAATCATTCAAATCGGACATTTCC
>NW_022736659.1:91390-101593 GCF_011630105.1 Anneissia japonica | reverse complement strand
ATATATATATATATATATATATATATATATATATATTCTTTGTTTAATTACAAGACAATGATTTAATTATAATTTATTAGGTTAAATGACAAAGAAAAGATCTAAAATACATTATTATTTAATTATGAAATTGATTTGGATGTTTCAAAAGATCAACATAGTGGGAATCTTTGATAATAATATCAGAAATAGTTGAAAACAAATAGCAATAATATATTTTTACTATTAATTTTATAGTTAAAGTTACTATTACTCTTCTACATTACATCATTTAGTTCAATTTCTTAAATTCTACTTTCTGATTATACAAATCCAGAATTTTTATCTAAATAAAAAAACAATTTTGACTGTGTATAATGATTTTGACTGTGTATAATGATTTTGACTGTGTATAATGATTTTGACTGTGTATAATGATTTTGACTGTGTATAATGCGTCCACACTGTGGTGGCTGTAATTGGATCTTTTCCTAGCTAAATCTTTAGTTAAATCTCATTTTGTGTATGTTTAGTGACTTTCTGTTGCTGTTTGCGATTGTGGAGTTTTATGTTGAGTATTTAGGATGATCAAAAGTGGTCGGACTTGTGCTGTCCTATTGTCTACGTGGTAAACAGGTAGAAGGCCATACTGATAGAGTAGCTAGGCTAATACTGCATCAAAACAGAGGGACTTGATGTATGCAAGTTAACTTATTGTGTTCATGTTCCAAGCGGATTAAACCTCCAACATAAAGAATACATACTTCTTTCTTCGTGGTCTCCGGTTATTATGATAGCAGTAGGCCTACTATATGGATAAGCCTAGAGGATGGCGACCTGGAAAATCTAAACGTAGAAGAATCCCGACCATCATCTTGCAAAAGATCTGATATTTTAGGTGGTAATTTGTTCTCAAAAGGTAGGCCACGGATTACCGGAGTAAATAATGCTAATTTAATAGACATCACCCCTTGTAAACATGATGTACCGTCAGTGTGGATAATCAATGTTAGGTCAATTATGAACAAATTTGATGAATTTACAACTAAGATTAACACAACCCGCCCACACAGTAGCCATTACCGAAACACACCTTAAACACATTGCCAATAATTTACTTACTCTAAGTGGATATAGCTTTGTCCATAAGAATAGGCTTGAAAGAAACCAAGGCAGTGTTTTAATTTACATCAATGAGAACATTCCGTAGAAAGTTTGTTCCAAATGATTTCGAAACGATTTGGATTACTATCCGCCCAAAAAGAATTTCTTGCGAACTATCTTGGAATTTGAATATTGAAGCCTTATTAGCTAAATGTAATACCTGTCTGTTTTTTCCTAAAACAACTAGGTAGAGCAGGGCTGGGGAAAGAGAACTGGCCCAATATTACGTTAGTATTATTCGCCCTGTTATGGAGTATGCTGCCCGTTTGGGGTACTGTACTTGTATATTTGGTGTTCAGTCCAAAGCCCTAGAACAAATTCAACGAAGAGCGCTTCACATTCTGCCCTGGGTCGGTTATAATCAGACCCTTGTAATCTCTGGTCTCCCTGATCTCTGTGTATATGTTCTTCTGCAATTATTGTTAAACTTCAATTTGGTGTAGACTTTTATCTTGTCAGATTGCAATAAACTGAATTTGATTTGATTTGATTAAACAAAAAAATTATTCAGAAGAGACAGGTGTAAAGCTGTCCCAAGCTCCCCTAGTCTTTTTAAAATTAAAAAGGTGGAGAAAAAAAAACTATATTAAAAATTGTGAGTGTGCTATTTCAGGCCATAAAATGTTGTGCTTAGAGTAACCTAATAATTGTAATTTTTTAGTTGCAATTTGTTAATTTGATTGATATGCTAATGCCAATTTTGATATAGCAATTACCGTACTCGCGCGAATAAGCGCCCCGTTTGAATAAGGGCCCTTCTTGAATAAGCGACCCTCCTAACGTGAAAATTTCCTTAAGTGCCCCATTTGAATAAGCGTCCCCTTCTAATTTGAATAAACGCCCCCTCAATAATCCAATCAATCCTGGGACTTTGGATGTTGGCATGATTTGAGTTGTGGAGTGGAATCACATTCCTGTAGTCAATATCAAAATGAGGATATCTTGGACAGTATATTTCCAACTTTCATCTTCTTACATTTGTCTATAGCCTAGTCCTTCTCCTTTTCCGACAATTTGCACCTTTAACACATTCTCATCTGAGTTTTCAAGAAAACCTGCAATGATCATGCCATCCTGCTAATCTCAATTGACCGAATATGGCCAACAAGCTAACCACTACCACTAATTTCATCTGCTATTCTGCTGTTATGTAGGCCTAATACTGTACTCACAACATTCTTGTCATGACAAGCCATGCTCTCTGGACAATTATCTTTTCCGCCGCACCACCATTCGTAATTTGCGGTTTCCTGATGTCCTTATATAATCGTTTTTCATTCAAAATGTGCCTCTTGAATTTAATAAGTTCTCATAAGAACCCTTCGATTTTCATCTATTTCCATAAGCGCCCCCTCAATTTCCACTCTTGTTTTCATAAGCGACCCATTCGTATAAGCGCCCCTCAAAAAGTGCAAAAAAATATTTTAAGCGCCCGGGCGCTTATTCGCGCGAGTACGGTAATTTTAATAAACCTATCATTTACCGTACATTTATAATCTTATTGTGATCCACGTAACTCAACTATGCTCCAGTGTGCAATATGTAACTACTCGATAACTTGTTTATGTATAATTACTTTTGTTAGGATGCACATGTATTAAAATGTCAATATAATGCTACTGTATATAAACACACCTTCATCTGCCCTTGACCTTCTTGGTTCTTCTGACTGTCCTGACTTGTCTGTAAAGAGAATACATCATTGGGAATTTTGATCAAAACAAATGTGTGCAATATATTCACTTTGAGTATCTACAATCCCTAGTTTTGTGGGGTTTTTTTAGTTCAGTGACACCTAATATAAATACATTTATGATTTTTAGATTGAATTATGAAATTAATTTGAATTTTCCAAAAGATCAATATACTGTAGTATGTTTAGTGGGTGGGAACTATTTGTAAATATACTCAATTCAATTCAACATTTATTTACTTCCTTTTTTAACAGAGATAAATAATACAATGGTTTTTAAATAAATTGAAAATGCAGAAAATTGATAATGAAAATTTAATAGACAAGTGAAAGGAAGATGGCAAGACCCAAGAAGATAAGAGAAACCAATCTTGTGGTGGGACAGCCAGAAACGTGAGAGAGAGAGAGAGAGAGAGAGAGAGAGAGAGAGAGAGAAAATAAAAAAAAAGAGAAGAAAAGCAAAAGAACAGGACAGAAAGAGACAAAAAACAACAACATTCAAAATTAATCGAAAACAGACCGACAGACCGAGAAAGTGGTAACAGGGGAGATAGAATTTATATGTTAAAATACAAAATTACCAATCAGCAATTAAGTGTTTTTTTAATTGGTTAGCATAAATTTAATAGAAGATGCATTGACTAAATGAGAGGGTAACGAATTCCAAAATTTAGGGCTGGAAATAATTGGTTCTGTAGGCGAATTAGAGCTATTTCGTGTACTCTAATTGTGAAAGGAGTAATTGTATTTGAAAATGTTACAGAAATGAGTTGGTAAGAGACAGCGATTGGAGGCGTACATAAAATAGACATTGCAAATTTTAGAAGATTGAGATTAGAAAATAAAGAAGAATGAGACCATAGTGGAGCACCAGATATAATCCTGATAGCCTCCTTTTAAATGATTTGAAGTTTACTTAAGTTGGAAAGGTAGGTGTTTCCCCAAACAATGTTGCAGTATCTCAGATAGGGGAGAATAAGGGAGCAATAAAGGATACAAAGAACATTGGGGGAACATATGAGGATAACCTAGAAATGATACCAAGGCTTTTGGATACTTTAATTTCAATTTGGCTGATTTGCTTTTCCCAATTTAATCCACTATCGAGATAAACCCCTAAGAACTTTGCAAATTGGATATTTGGATTTTTATAATTATCAATATAAATTTTGAAAAATTGAAAGATCGCGAGTTTGTGATTATTTGGAGACTTCGAAACAGGATGAAGCTACACTTCTCGCGATTGTTTGTTGGTGGCAAAATATTGGGAAATGGAAATTAAATTAGAGTTAACAGTATTGAATAAGGAATGGATATTTTTGTTAGAACATAGAATAGTGGTGTCGTCAGCATAAAGAAAAAAAGAAAGAAGGTTGGAAGAGAAGTGAACATCATTTATATATAAAAGGAATAGAAGAGGGCCCAATAAGGATCCCTGGGGGACACCACAAATAATCAGGCGACAATTGGAGATGGTGTTAAAATATTTTGTGAACGGTTAGAGAGGTAACTTCGAAAAAGATTATGGTGGGACTGCGGATACCATAGTGAGAAAGTTTAAATAAAAGGATATTGTGGTTAATTGTATCAAATGCTTTGATCTACTTTATTGAAAAATCATCCAAATATCATCTTATTGCCTGTTTTATTTTAGAATTTTTCCAGCCTGATTCATAATATTGTATTCTATTGTAATCAATTTATTTAAACTACCAAACCATGCATAACTTCCAAACAAAAGACCAACTAATTTAACTATTTAATAATATTTTATAAGCTAATTACTGAATACTGAATAGTGAGGTGGACAATTGACATAGTGCCCTTTCCACTTTGAAATGTGTATGCACGTTTCCCGATTGACGACCAAGTTTGCGTAGTAGCGGAAACATGCCTATAACCACAGTGATGTCTAAAATATTTCTGGTTTTTAACATTGTGGTCTTTTTTATGTATTATTAGACATATTTTCTAACAATGTGTTAAAAATATATTAAAATAGTTTTATTTTTATGTATTATTCGTGCACTGATTTTAGAAAAATATCATACTTTATTATACATTTAATATTTGGAGCCTCCAAAAATTGAATAAAGCACAATACATATTTAATAATCAGATGAAATACATAGACTAATATACATTCATACATTACAGATATTCACTAAAAATAACAAGCAATTATTCAGCAACACCCAGTACATACCTTTGTCTAACTTTGGTCTTTTTGATGTTGATGCTTCTCCTATGCTTCTCCTAATACCTATTGAGGAAATTGAAATTGACATTTTTTTGCATTAACAGATAACTACAGTAGACCATTTGGATATATTGTTGTATTAGTGCTTTGCACATGTTACTTTTAATATTTCTATTTAACTTAGATAATCTTATAATTTACTTTAACATTTTTATTGAAAGGGTCAATTTTTGCTTCCATCAAATTTCATTCTACTTTTAATTTAGATAATGTTAATTTTTTTAAATAAAGATTTTAATTGTAGTAATAATATTTATACTTCATTTATTGTTTTTAAGTGGTTTGCAAATATTGTTTTTCTAAGATAATCTGACAATTTATTTATATTTAAAAATTTTTTACTGACAGGGCCAAGCTGTGCTTCCATCACATTATATTCCAAAATAATGATAATGCTATTAATAATGACTTTAATTGCAATAATACAATATTCTGTTTATAGTTTTTAAGTACTTTACAAATTATTTTAATATATTTCTGTTACATCTGTTTCTTCGATTGGTACTGGAGAGCTCCCAGACAGATGGGTATTGCCCTCTTTTGAGCAACCTACCAAGTCTTACTGAGTCATTTTGTATTTTTATATTAGTTTTTGTAAATTCAAAATAATGAAATAAATGACATATATGATTTTCTTACTCCCTACCAGAACATTATGTATTGTGCACTTACACTGTATTACACTATGACACTATGTACAGAAATCAAAATAGTGATGCATAATTATTAATTACAAACCTTTGTCCCATCTTTGCTTTTTTCTTGCTTGTTTTAATTTTCCTGATTTACCTGTTAGAGAGCAAAACAAAAGTGTGTAATATTTCCAGCATTTCAAATATCCCTTACTCCTGCTTTAAATGCTTGATATTAATAATAGCAATAATAATATTTAATAAAAATAACAACATCATCAACAGCAATAACTAGACTATACTAAGACTGCTTGTGAAACAGAACATTAGTGGCATAGGTTACAAATAAATTTAAAATAACTATTGTAATATAAAGCATAGCGTTTATATGCTTAATCAAAATCATTCAGTGATGCATTTTTGGTAATGTTTAAATATGATCAGTTAGTAGAGTTCTCCAAACGTCTATCTGTTAATTATAAGAACTGTGAGAAAACATCAAGCACTTAGAACAGTATCTCTGGGTCTGAGAGTGGTATCGCTAACTTAATATCTACGTACAGTATTTGTAATTTGGTATTGCAAATAAAATTATTAAATAATTTTCATACTCACCAACTCTTTTCAAATTCATGAGAAACGATGACAAGTTATCTTTGGAAACAATACCCTCACTTTCTAGAAATGTGATTAGTTTCCATGAATTAGAACAGAAGTCATCTGGAACTTCGTACATCTGACCAATCCTTTGAATATCTATGGTAGATAAGTCTTTTCCAAGAGCAACCAGATGTTGACGATGTGCTGAAAATCGAGTGATCTTTACTTCATCTGGATATGTGTCAAATGTCTTGACTATGTCCTTCAAATACTTTAATCCAGTTATTTCAATTGTTTCAAATAAAATTGAAATGTCTGTTGCTTTCAAAATGTCAGCGACTCTTAGTATTTCGAATAAATTGAAGGCAGATTTAGCTTTCTCCAATTCTGTTTTTATCTCTGCAAGATCTTTGTAAAGAACCCTCAACATATCTACATACTGTTCACCTTCTTTGCTGATTGCATCTGATATTCTCACAAGCAGTTGAGTAAAATCTATTTAAAGAAAATGTAGACTCTAAATGATTAAACTAAAATAAATCCCCTAAAACACTCCTGATTTCAGCTTGTCAGAGAATGTTTTATAATATCTTTTTATAACATTGATAAATTCTAAAGGTCTGTTTATAAAAATTTAATAGATAAAGTCTGTCTTGGAGCTAGATTGGGGGGGGGGGGGGGGACTTGAGCGGGCATTAACATTTTCCGATGGGGCCAAGTGCTGGCATAATTTTGAAATTATCTCAGCCAAGTTGACTATACACATTACAGCTCCTACAAGTAGAAACTCTGCTCGGACAATGTTCTTGTTATTTCCTACTAATGTTTCATGAAAGTGAATATATAATGTAGCAGAGGTTGTATTGCCATATACTATATTTTTTTTTTTTTTTTCATTTGTTATCCTTACCATAATTAATTATCACTTTGATATTTACAGAGACTTGCATTCTGAAATGGCCTTATTCTCAATACTGCAGTTCATGACGACTAGGAGAGGTCTCATTGAATTTAATCATTAAATTGAAAATGCATACTGTGAAACCTGCAATAGAAGCTTCTTTTTTTTGGGACCTTTGGATGGGTTACTTTTTGAGATGGAGTTCTTTTTGAGATTGTCTTTTTTTCGAGATGGGTTTCTTTTCGAGGATACTTTTGCAACATAAATGGGGGGGGGGGCTTTTTTTTTTAAATGAATGCTGTAAATTTTGGGAATTTCACATAAAACAGAAGTATGGCCACTGTAACATCAGTCTGTTTCATAGAATGTAATAACCAGTATTTATTAAATCACCTAAAATACTGTATAAACCAAGCATGTTTTTAATATATTTTGTTTGAAAATCATGTACAGTAAGTGTACTGTACTACTGTATTGCAAAAAAAAGCTTATGTTATCTTCAAAATAAGCCCATGGACTTCTTTTCAAGGCTACTTTTGCAAACTAAAGAGGGGCTTCAATTCAAGATGGGCTTATGCTTGACCTTTAGTCCATTGGGCTTCTAAAGCTTCTAAACTGCTAAAAATCGCAATACAGAAGTAGCTTTTTACTAATACCATGTTTTACATGGATATTTAAATGTGATAATATTCTATATTTATTACTAACCTTCATTTACTTTATTCTCCTTCAAACATTGAAGAAATGATGACATGCTATTTTCGGTTAAAACAGATTTATCTTCAAGATGTTGAATCAGTTTCCATGGGCAGGAAAAATTTCCTTCGTACAACTGACTAACTTTCTGGATATCCTTAACTGAAAAGTCTTTTCCCAGAGCAACAACCTGTTGACGATGTCGTGAAAACCGAGTGATCTTCACTTCATCAGGATAGGTCTCATATATCTTGATTATATCTTTCAAATATTTCAATCCAGTTAGTTCAATTGTTTCAAACAAAACTGAAATGTCTGTTGGCTTCAAAATGCCAGGTGCTATAAGCAATTGAAATAAATCAAATGCAGAATTAGCTTTCTCTAAATCTGATTTAACATTTGCAAGATCTCTGTACAGAACCCTCAACAGGTCTACATACTTTTCATCTTTCTTGCTGATGGCATCAGACAGTTGCACCAGCATCGATGAGAACTCTGTGAGGAAATGATGACAATAATAAAAGAAATGTATAAAATAAAAAAATAAAAAATAGTTTAATAGTACATTGATAATAATTTAATTTTCAGCATTTGATGATTACATTACAGGTTATCAAATTCTCCCCATAAATACAAATCTGTTTTGCATGTCCAAATTTCATGTGCAAATTTCATATGCAAACAATAAAAAATGACATATGGCGACATTCTCAAAATAAAAATGATTGACCCAAGTACAGTATACTGAGCAAGGTGTATAGAATTCAGTTGTCTTTTTTATGATTTTATACACCAGGCTTTAAAATAACTAAAAATCTTCATTTATTATTAACCTGGAATTTACTTATCATGCAAATGGTTGTACTGTATTATTGAAAGCAATAATTTGAAAACATGTAGAATGCACATTATGTTCAATGTACTGTATGCATGGCTTGGAAAGATGTCGGGGCTGACTTTTGTTTTTATTTCTTAGTTTCCTGCGGCTTTCGCCAGTCTCAGATGTGGAGGTTGTAGGCTCTGATTGACTGCCTATTCTCAGTGTGATGATAATGAAGCACCATTTTTGTGATCACTTTGTTCATGATGACTATGTGTGTGAAATAGCACTGTAGGCCTACATATCGCCAACTATCATTATCAATATTTTACCTGTTTCCATTATCCTTGCAAACTCTACTATATACACTATTACTCCAAATGTTGAGCTTCACAAACTTTCACACTAAAATGGATTTAATATCACAATATTATTTCTTTACAGTTCACATCAATGTAACTCTGCAATATGCATGTAGAGTAATCAAGATAGGTAGAAAATTTATGTGGAAATGAAAATTACAACATCACCACTGACTTAAAATATAGCTAATATTCTAGGCCATGTGAAAATTGTGTTACTTTCTATAATTAACACATTCCAAACACTCTATCAAAAGTCGGAATTGTCTGGTTCTGACCATTTTACAGTCACCAATAAGGCATCTCCCCAAGACTCACGGCGAGTACACACGGCATTGTACGACAATTGTACCCGGCTTTGGACTACTGTATGAAAGGATGCTTGGTTATCTATACTCAGAACAGAGAGCAAGGCCAAAAAAAATAAATGTTTGTGTAGGCCACATTTTGGGAAAAACCTACCCAAAAATTGGGTAGGTCAGTAGGTGGTAAGTTTTTGTTTTGTTTTTTTTAAACCAAAAATGTGTTTACGCTTAAAAAGTAGAAAATATACAAATAATACAATTTTGGACTCGTATCATCGTGTACCATCCACCAAAATAGGCTAGGCCTTGGCCCCCTAGCCAAGTCCAAGGCTATTCCAGCCTTATGAGCTCATGAAAGAAGAAATTGTTCCGTGTAGTCAAAAAAGAAAAAAAAAGAACCTGACGTTGGTCTAGGGGGCCAAGGCCTAGCCTATTTTGGTGGATGGTACACGATGATACGCCAACACAATAATTTTTTTTATTTGGCCTAATTAATGTTGGCCTATGTAATGAATTTACTGAAAAAAGTCCACTGACAAATTCTAGATTGTGACCCATGAAATTTGTAGTAGGCAAACATGTTCTAAATTACTACTTACCTAGGTGATTTAGATGATAGACATTATCAAAATCTTCCCCCCCCCCCCAACTCTGCCTCAGTGACCGATCTCTACAAGCCTTGGATGAATTCACATTTTAGCTCACACTTTAGTTGAATGCATGGCTGCGTAAAATAGTTTCCTATAAAATCAATTACAAGATTTTAAATAAAATAAAGTTATTATGTAGCA
>NW_022736659.1:85612-91256 GCF_011630105.1 Anneissia japonica | reverse complement strand
AGATGTGTATAAGAGAGTGGTATACAGTAGCATAGAATAGTAACTTGTGCTGTAATTGGTTGCTTGTCACTGTGCATATAACAAAACCACTTTCATTGTATACACAGCCGCTGTGCGTATAGCCAGTGCGTTTTGGTAAATGCACCCCCAATTCCAAACGTGCCACTGCTGCAGATGTTCTGTACTACTCCAAGAAACCAGCTCAATTTTGCAGCAGAAATAAGTGCACAGAATCGTAAATTAGTGCATAATACCCAAGATTCTACTAGTACAAACACAACAAGATAGAGTTCTCCACAGAAAAAAAACTGTTATACCGAAATGCATCATGGGAATACAAAGTACAGCTGGATCTAAAGAACTTCTGCAACCATTACATAACTGAATACATAACCTTTTGCAGAGGTAGAAATTGTTGCCATTATCCATAAGACACAAACAAGTAGGCATAAATAAATCAAAACTATAAAAATGACAGACACAAAAGCGCAGAATCATATGACCGTACTGTGATTAACGTTTTCCTCCATTAGTGGAAAAAGAAGGGCGCCGTGTGCGCCTAGATATACTTAGCAACAGAAGGGCGCCCTGTATGTTTGGACCAAGAAAATTTGCATTATAAGAAGAGTAGGGAGACGCGCACGTCTGGACAAATTTCCGCCTCATTTTCGCTATCAATCCCAGTGATCTCTATCTTATCTACTTAATATTACATGTACTTCTTTGATATTAATACATTGTTTATATACATACACGATAAAGCTAAATTTTCGGGAAAATCTGCGCGGAAATCGCCCCTTAATTTCCCATAGCCGCGGACGTATTTCTAGGCCAAATTTTCCTACCGAGGCTAGGCCCTAGTACTAGCTAGGCATAGGCCCACACAGACAGTGCGGTATCCTGGCCAACCAATCGCCTAAGCCCTAGGCCTAAGGCCTAGGCCTAGGTAGCTGAGCCTACTCTGCCTAGCCCTAGCCTAGACTGCAAATACTGTATATGGAACAGCAAAGATTATTCATGGCTCTAAAATTAATGCAAACACTCACGTTCTCTCTCTAACAATAACACCTTTTTAAGTACAATCTTGCGTAGCAGATTGTACGAAGATAGAGATGATACGTCCCCCGACCGACATTCTTTTCTCTTCCTGGTTGCGCAACGACAAACAACTGCGCGAACGTACGATGATGTAACGATGATGATGATGATGATGATGATGGCAGATACATGGTAGCACGCCCTCTATATAGTTTCCAATTATAATTTCCTGGGTATCAATATATCAAGAGAGATATCAAAGAATTGATATTATTATTATTAAAACAATAGATAATAATAGTATTCATCAATTAGTAAACTTGTACGCATGATCAGATTCTTCATTTGTGCAACTCAACACCCACTATCGGCTCTTCCCCACCTTTCGGACATCTCTGGATCCACTCTTGCCTTGGGGTCTTGAGATTTTTTTTAACTTTTCATACTTGGGATTTTTGAAATGGTTTGGATTATTTTTTCTATCAAGAAGTGAACTAACACAGGCTGCTAATGGCATTAACACCTTAGATGACAGTTATAATGAGGGCTGGTTTTCTTCAAAATAAAAGACCCATTGGAAGCTTAATGTTGTTTCCGTTCATTTATTTACGGGAGCTGGGGGTGGGGAGAAATTCAAGGGTGGCGTTTCATCCAAAATGAGGCTCTAGATTGGGAATTTATTCAACAGTCGTTTATTTGAATAACAGTGCAATATCAGATTTCCCAAGCTCGTAAAATAGGGCCTGCATTTCTGTTTTCAGATTTCCATAGTAAATGAACATTTTTTACTGTTTCTTTTCGGGAAGGGGGAAGGGTGGCACCGGCCCCAAATCCGGCCCTGGATTTATTGTTAATTTCAGTTTTATTTTATTGCTGTATTCATGTTACAGTGGGTATATTCCTCTGTGATGCGGAAGGGGTCTATATCAGAGAGGTGGGGGATCGCATATGCACATGACTTTGTATCGTGGTGGTGGCGGCGGCGATGATGATAACAATAGTAACAACAGCTAACATCGATAGTACGATATCGTATAATGTTTCAAGTGGTTTAATAATAAAAGATTTTATATAATATTACATCAAAATACTGTATCATCATCATATTATGATTTCGTCATAGACACTACTTCTCTGTAAAATATTGGAACCCAATTGAACGAATGCCTGCTTTAAATGCAATTACGAAACAACAAAACTAGACCTGTCAGTTATCTTCGTACTGCATTTGTTTTTAAAAATAATAAACATATTTTATATAAAGTAGGCCTATGACTTAATGCTGCCTGTGTATTTGTAAAAAAAATCTCAAGTACACGAAGCACTTTTGTATGTTGTTTTATGAGAAAAACACATAACATTCGAAGACGATATCATACGTTGAAATATTATATTATTATTAGACATGAAAACCCATCACTAATTTTTAGACTGCATCCCGCAACCCATCCTGAACCCGACCTTAATTTTCAAATTTAACATGAACAAAAGCCGAAGCTCCACGACCCCACTCCCACCCTCACCAACATCAACGCAGTGAAGCTCTAAACCCCCAACCCCCATTATCATTATTATTATTATTATTATTATTATTATTATTATTATTATTATTATTATTATTATTATTTCTCAGAAATAATTTGCAATTATTCTTAAATACTTTGTTATTTTTGAGAAATAAATTTATTGGAATTGAATTGAATAAAAAACATGATATTCGTAAATATCAGTCTGCTGCCCTCTATAATGACAGCTACTAAAATTACTTGTAGGCCTACAATGTACAGGATTAATTACAATTGATTTCAACATAGCAATATTGCGTCTTTTCAATAAATAATGTTATAATTTTAATAAAAGATAGATGTGTATATAATAACCTCAGTTGGAGTGCCATATTCTTTTTTCCAAAAATCAATGATTGTGGGTAATTTCAATTTGAACTTTTATTTCAGAAAATCATATAATACACTACAATATTTTTATATTACACAAGTCTGTAAGAAAACTTTAAAAGGTTATGCAGTCAACAAAATTTTCCACCAACAATAGAGAGTGGATTGTGGAAGAGTACACTGTTGTATGTATTTATTTTGTCACTCTTATACAATCTATTCATAAAACTGAACACACACTTAGAATTTCATAGGCGACTTCACCAGCACAGTGTAAACCCTCTGGCATGGTATAAACTCTAGGTCCTATAATTAAGGAGTGCATGAATGAATTGATAAAACTTTATTCAAATAACAAATATTACAGAAATTGTACTGTATTGCCCAAAGCATGAGTGACACTTTTTTTCCTTTTTTTCTTTGGTTCTTTGTTGAAGTGGAAGTGCATTGAGCAATATCCTCACAAATTTGTGTGAATTGCCCTTATATGGGCATGATGATATCCTATCACGGCAGACAGCTGTTTTCTGTCTCTGTGACTACCAGGCTATTTTTTAGTTTCTGGCTGTTTTTGCAGATTCAGGGCAGCGCTGTCCCCTATTCCTGTAGCCGGAGGGTCATGGTGATGTCTTTCCCGATCCTGACTCCACACCCACCAATAAGATTCATTAAGATTCAATAAATTCAATATGATTCATTAGATTTAAGTTATTTGAATATGTCTCTTTGGAGTTCTTTGTTAGTTTACTTTTTCTTTATTCCTCTCTGAAATTGTACCTTGATCAATCACTTGAATTTCATTTGTACCCTGTTGTTCAAATGACAATAAAGAATATCGTATCGTATCGTATCGTATCGTATTAGGACATGATGATGTCATATCATACACATATATGGCCTAATCACATGTATTCATCACATAGAGCCTACAATGTGATAGAGTGAATATATCTTAGGAACGAAATATTAATTTGAGGGAAAGAAACAATATTTTGAGGGATCGAAATCTTCGAAATAATTTCAAAATATTATTTTATTCCCTCGAAATAATATTTCGTTCCCTCGAGATAGTTCAATATTTGTTCAAACCATGCCCCTTTGTAGGGGCTCCATAAGGAAGATGTGTATAAGAGACAGATTATACTATAACATACATATACAGNNTGGTAATTCCTTTTGAAGTTTCAGGCTTTTTTTCTTTTATTTTATGGTTGCTGATGTCTTTCATTTCATTTCAATGTTTTATTTCAAAATCAAATCAACATATAAAATAGAGTTAAATAGCATAAATTGTAATATAAACATATTATTAAATAAGCAGTTTTAAAACGAAGTTAATGAAAATGAAGAGAGAAAGTAGGCAAATGAAAAATACAAATGCCTTAAAGAATTTGCTTTCCTCAAAAATCGACTAACCAATTTTGTAGATGATTAAAAAACATTTAAAAAAAGAAAAAAAAAATTAATTAATGCATGAAACCAGAAATAAGGAAATAAATTTAAAATAAATCAAAAGTAATCGTGTCTGCTTGTTTTCGATCTGTCCGCTCTTTTTAAATTTTGAATTTATGGATTTTTAAAATATGACCAAATCTTATAGTATTTTTTTGAAAATTCAATTTGTATTTTTATGTGATTGCAATAAAGAAATTTGTATTGAATTGAATTAAATTCTTCTGTCCATCATTACTCCTGCATATTATTCATACATACTTCATTTTTCATCCATCCATCATTTTATATCCACCATAATCATCATCATCATCATCTATCCTCATCCATCCCATCATCCTCCATCATTCATCCATCCAGTCATCCAATTATCCATCATCATCAATTCTGTTTATCAGCCCTGTTTTCATGTGTGGGTGGGTTGACAGGATTGCTATAGCACCTCCAAAGGTTTGCTCTTTTAATTAAATATTTTATGTGTTCATCAACTGTTACTCCAGGTCCCACAGTGTTCACATTTTATCGCTCTAGGATTTTTTTTGACAGGGGGAGTCAACATGTGGTACGAACCAACAGGGCAATTGTAGCCTCAGTCATGGCCTAGAATATATTCCCTGTTAGTGTTTAAAAGGAGAGTTTTCAAGGCCGAATTAGTATGGCCAAAAATTGTGCTTTTAGACCACAATATATACAGAGACTGGCAATCAAAAATATGTTATGAAGATAGGCAAGTTAATATCTTTGGTCTGACGAATTCGTTGTGGTATCGATCGATGGGAATCTAGGCCTGTCTGATGAACATAATGGGGGGGGGGGGGGGGGGGGGGGGGGGAGGCGCACTGGGCTCAGTGAACCGGTTTGAACCGTGCCCCCAATGGAGAGAGGTAAGCACGTGCAAATAGACACACAACAATGCAAACATAGTACATACATACAAATAATTTAATATAATTTTTATTTGAATAATCAAGCAAATCAATCTTATACAGTTGTTGAAAGCAATATTAAAAAACTAAATTATGTACAGCTGCAGTTTTCAAATCTATTAAAATATCAAATAGTTTCTAGTTTATTAAAGATTAAGGTTATATAGGGTTATAATTTACAAACTGCAAAAAATACAGTAGATAACTAATATTTTAAAGGCAGACTCTGGAGGTAAAAATGTTTGTTATGTTGCATCACATTTTAACCAATTTCAAGTATTTTGTCAAATTTGCTCATTGTGTCTTAGAAAAATCAATTGAACAACGTATAAT
>NW_022736659.1:75060-84420 GCF_011630105.1 Anneissia japonica | reverse complement strand
TTTGTTTATCTTCAGTTTCTAGATGCCCTTTATAATCTCTCTTTTCATTCAAAAAGTGCCCTTTGAATTTTCCAAGTTCCCATAAAAACCCCCTCATCTATTTTCATATAGCCTTAGCGTCCCTTCAATTTCCATTCTGTTTTCACAAGACACAAGCGCCCTCTTTGAATAAATGCCCCGTTGGAGTAAATGTGTAAAAAAATTTGAAGCGGCCGGGCGAATATTCGTGCGAGTACGGTATTGATTCAACCAGCTTTTCTAGATGATCAGATGCAAGTATCCTCATATATCACCCTACGTAACTCAACATATGATTTACTATCAATATCTGATAGGTCATTGCCCTTCAATCTAAGCATGTTGTCTTTCAATACTACATTCATCCTACGACATTCATCCAACATTTCATTAACAGTACTACCTGATAAATTACAATTACTCATGTCAATATAGATCAGGTGTGGAAAAAACTTTGAAAGGCGAGCCAATTTTCTTCCACTGATTGAAGATAAGTTAATCCCACTCATGTCTATCCTTTTACAATTGAATGTCTTATTCTCAACTATTGATTCAACCAGCTTTTCAAGACTATCAGATGAAAGTGAGTAATCACTCCATGTGAAGATATACCCGTAATAAGGGTTAAAAATCACCCTAAATAACTCAGCAAGTGATTTACCATTAATATCTGAAAGATCATTACCGACCAATGTAAGTATGTTGTCTTTCAATACTACATTCATCCTATGACATTCATCCATCATTTCATTAATAATACTACCTGATAAATTACAATGGCTCATTCCAATATAGATCAGGTGTGGAGAGACCTTTAAAAGGCGAGCTAATGTTCTTCCACTGATTGAAGATAGGTTAATATTACTCAAATCTATAAATTGCCAATTCAATGTTATATTTTCACCTACTGATTCTACTAGCTTTTCTAGGTTATCAGCTTTAAGAGAATAATCACTCCAACTGAAAATGCCATTCTCATAATAATAATAATCCGAATCAAATTTATTAATTACCCTGACTAACTCTGCAAGTGATTTACCATCAATATCTGAAAGGTCATTGCCCTTTAGACTAAGCATGTTGTCTTTCAATACTACATTCATCCTACAACATTCTTCCATCATTTCATTAACAATGCTGTCTGATAAACTGCAGTAATGCATGTCAATATCCTTCAGCAATGGGCAGATCTTAAACAGACGAGCTAATGTTTTACCACTTATTGAAGACAGGTTAATCCCACTCAAATTTATACTATCCCAATTCAATGTTATATTTTCACCTACAGATTCAACCAGCATTTCTAGGTTACCAGTCAATAGGCTGACCAAATTTGCTTAACTTTAAAGCATCACAAGACTTTCTAACTACCCTGACTAACTCTGCAAGTGATTTACCATCAATATCTGAAAGGTCATTGCCCTTTAGACTAAGCATGTTGTCTTTCAATACTACATTCATCCTACAACATTCTTCCATCATTTCATTAACAATCCTGCCTGATAAACTGCAGTTACTCATGTCAATATGTTTCAGCACTGGAAAGATCTTAACAAGGCAAGCTAATATTTTTCCACTGATGGAAGATAGGTTAATCTTACTCAATTTGATCACTTCCCAATCCAATGTTATATTTTCACCTACTGATTCTACTAGCTTTTCTAGGTTATCAGCTGTAAGAGAATAAACACTCAATTCGAATACATTCAGTTGTATATGATGAGCAAATCTGCTGAACTTTACAAATTCAAAAGACTTTCTAACTAACCTGACTAACTCTGCAAGTGATGTGCCATCAATATCCGAAAGGTCATTGCCCTTTAGACTAAGCATGTTGTCTTTCAATACTACATATATCCTACAACATTCTTCCACCATTTCATTAACAATGCTGCCTGATAAACTGCAATAACTCATGTCAATATGGTCTAGGTCTGGGGAAATTTTAAACAGGTGAGCTAATGTTTTACCACTTATTGAAGACAGGTTAATCCCACTCAAATTTATACCTTCCCAATTCAATGTTATATTTTCACCAACAGATTTAACCAGCATTTCCAGGTTACCAGCTGTAAGAGAATAATCACTCCAACTGAAAATGCCATCCTCCTCATAATAATCCGAATGAAAAGGACAAATTACCCTGACTAACTCTGCAAGTGATTTACCATCAATATCTGAAAAGTTATTGCCTTTCAGACTAAGCATGATGCGGTCTAATTCTACATTCATCCTACAACATTCTTTTATCATTTCATTAACAATACTGACTGACAAACTGCAGTAACTCATGTCAATATGGCCCAGCATTGGGCAGATCTTAAATAGGCGAGCTAATGTTATTGCACTTATTGAAGACAGGTTAATCCTACTCAGATCTATACTTTCCCAACCCAATGTTGTATATTCACCTACTAATTCAACAAGCTTTTCTATGTTATCAAAAGTAATAGAATAATTACTGCTAATCAAAATTGTATTACCAGGATACCAATCCAAATGATAATACACATTATTATGTACCCTTAATAAACCAAGAAATGGTGTATCATCAAGTGCAAGCTTGTAGTATTTCAAAACATGGTCTAGTGTATCTTCACTGTTCTGGCATTCTGTGATTATTGACCTCAAAGTACCACCTGATAGCCCACACCTTCTTAAATCTAGACATTTTAATTTAGGAGCTATTTTAAATAATTTTCCCAGTAATGTTCCATCAATATCATTTAGATCATTGCCACTAATATCAAGTGTTTCTAATTCTAACTTTATACTAGCATTGTCCAAATCATTAATAACTGCATTGTGTATAGCACCTGTGTCACTGTTCTGGCATTCTGTGATCATTGCCCCCAAAGTACCACCTGATAGCCTACACTCCCTTACTTTTAGCCATTTTAATTTAGGAGCTATTTTAAATAATTTTCCCAGTAATGTTCCATCAATATCATTTAGATCATTGCCACTAATATCAAGTTTTTCTAATTCTAACTTTATATTGGCATTGTCCAAATCATTAATAACTGCATTGAGTATAGTACCTGTGACCAACTTGTGACTAGGATATTGGATATTGTGACTCCATAATCGCAAGCTCACTAAGTTACTTGCATATTTAAGGAAATGAATTAAGAATGCTGAACTCAGTTGAAAATCAAACTTAATGGAAGTCAAAGTATATATAAAATGATTTGTTTTCATCTCAGCTGAAAGTAAATAGATTTCTTCATTTTTCCATGTTGAAATACATTTAAATAGACAGTCTGGTTCATGTTGCTCATCTATTACTTGTAATAACACTAAGGTATGTACAACAACTTGGCACTGCCTTATTTCCCTGCACCTACTTATCAAAGATACTGCTTCTTTTTCAAGTTTGCAAGGATCATTTTCAATGCAACATCTTTCCATGAGTTTGAATAAATGCATACTTGATATGTCTCTGCCATCATTTATAAGACTTTTAAATGACTCAAACATTTGCTTACTATGTGCTTTCATATCGTGGGACATGTGCTTATCTAATTCCCTTAGAATTTCATCTTGATGCTCTTTCTTTACATGTGCAAAACATTGTAATATTGAGCGATAATATGAGACCCTCATTATCAACCATGGTTTCAGCAACTTATCAGCATCAGCACCTAAAAATCCTATTGCAAACATCCTTGTCATATTCAAATAAGCATTACATCTGATTTCCTCATACTCAACCTTTGAACTCCCTTTCTGAATTTCTGTAGACAGGTACAGCCCTGCTAGTGCCTCTGAAATTAATTTATGTGGGGGTGTGTACATCTCCTTTACTTTCCCTGGATTAGCAGGGGTATCATTATAAACAAACCCAAGTTCCAGTGCTAAATTTGATAATTCTTTATCCTTTGCCATATTTGACAAAACAAATTTGTCAATAGACAGTGTATTTTCCTTTAGTCCTTCATACATACACTCTCCTAAAATTAAAATGGCAGACATGTATTGATCTGGAATTCTCTCAAAATTGGCAATTACCGATTCTATGCCATCCCTGATTAGATACTGATTTAAAATACAACAAATGAGCTCCTTAAAAAGATCGGGCAAGTATGTGGGAAGGACACGTTTTTCTTCCCATATGGTACAAATGTGAAGCAATAACAGTGGAGAGGAGCACAATTCAAATGCTTCTTTGTGATTACCACCCCAATTTGTACTCTCTGAATCAAGTCCAAACTCTTTCATTAAAGATTTACCAACTTCGATTTCACTGATTGAACGAAAAAATTTTTGAATATACTTCTTTATGTTACTTTGACTGAATCCCTTCACTTCAATATGTACATCACAGTATTTAATCAAATCAGCTGTGTTGTCAGGTCGAGATGTTATCACTACCATGCTTTTTCGCAATTCTCTTTTTTTAAATAGATCAATTGGGTCTTTAGCATTTCTTTCTAACTCATCATACCCATCTAACAAAAATATTATTTCATCGTCATGTGTGACCAAGAACCTTTCAACTGGGTTAAATGAGTCACATGACAAATTGTTCTTATAAATTATTTCTTTTGAATCAATTTCATCCATAATTAACTCCAAGAATGATTTACCTTCTTTAATTTCCCTGATATTTATCAGAAACAGTAATTTATCAGCAAAGACATGTTCATCATCAGTAGCCCACTGATGAGCAATATATTTAAGGAGGGTAGTCTTACCCATTCCCCCCTCCCCTGTTATTAATACCTTACAAGAATCTGTTGACTTAATAACCTCTAATGCCTCTGTTAATGATGTGGGTCTACCTTCTTTTTTTGTGCATGTTGACTTGTCTTGTTTTTCTTTGTCTTCTTTTTTAGACTGCAGTAAGCTGAGTTCAGTAAAAACATCTGCAATATCTAAATCATGAAATTTATGCCAAATTGTTGGTGTCATTCTATTCACATTCCGATACACTTCTTTCTGCCTTGTCATCAGGGAACTTTTGATAATTATATCTGAAATAGTTCAAAACAAATAATAATAATATAACCTACATTATTATTACTAACATATACTTAATATAAACTTTCAAGGAACACTGCATACATTGTATACTATATTAATGTTTCAATCATCCTATATTCAAAACCAGAGTTAGCTGGTTTTGTGCCAATCTAGGCCATTTTAGGTAGGCTTTCTTCTTAAAGGTTCTTATGAATGGATGACTTCTTGTGGAGCAGGAAATCTAGTTGTCCCACCCCAGTACCGCCTGATTATAAATCAATGGGAAATTAACCGATAGCTATTATTTATATAATTAAGTTCCTGTTACACTTCTACCTTACATCATTTAGTTCAATGACTTCAATACCATTTTCTGATACAAATCCAGAATTTTTATCTAGATAAATAAACAAACAAATTATTCAATTGAGAAAGGGGGTGGGGGTGAGGGAAGCCTACCTGAGGTCTCTATTCTTTTTAAAATTAAAAAGTTGAAGAAAAAAATATTTATTAAAAAAATTATATTGAAAATATTGAAAATTAAAGTCTGAGATTGCCATTCCAGGCCAACTATATGTGCCATAAAATGTAGTGTGTCTTCCTCCAACCATGATGGGGCTGAGGTGGTGTAGACCTCCTTTAATTGTCCTTCTCTGAACCTATTCCTAGTATTATCATTTTCATAATGATTGCAGAAATATTTTTGTAGCTTTAATCATTTACTTGTTCTTTCTTCCTCATTCCCACCACCCTAAGCTTTATCATTACCCTCATCATTAGTATCAATATAATAAATATTTACTTTGATTTTTAATTTATTTTTAAACCACATACAGCAGCTTAAACTCATAGTGGTGTTCCATGTACATTCAAATACTGGACCAATGCAGCTTCAGGCAAGAGTAGGTTGTGCATCCTAGGATTTAGCAATGGGGGGGGGGAGGCGTGGATAATGCAAGGTGCGAGAGAACAAGCAGGGGAAGGGGGGTGTTGATGGCGGCACCAAGAACAGTGACATCATGCATGAGTCGGGGTTCTAGGCTAGGAGAATGTTAGCCCTATACAAGCCTGTTGTAATTCTGAGTAAATTGAGCAACCTTGTGCTATAGTAGGGCTAGGGTATACTTGGCCCTAGTCAGAGGTCCAGAAATGGATATGGGAGATGAAGAAGAGGAAGCCCACTTGTGATCTGGTGATCTGGGTATTTTTGAATTGCAAATTTTGTTGGATCACCTGTGTTAAGAATTCCCATTGTTGACTGGGAACACAATTTTCTTTTAATTAGAAATATGCTAACAGACACCTGATGCTTTGGGCCCCGCTGTCCACTGCCTCCCACTCAAATTATGATGCAACTGAAGATCAAATATTGTATAATTTTAATGATTTAAACATTCAGTTGCAATATGTTAATTTGATTGATAGGCTAATGCCAATTTTAACATACGAATTAATTTATACACTTGTCATCTACTGTACATTTGTAACAGTACCGGTATTGTGAAGCGTGCTACTTAACTACTTTGCAGTGTGCAATATGTAACTACTCTATAACTTGTCTATGAATAATTTAGTTCTTGTTAGAATGTACTTAAAATTTCAATATAATCTGCTATTAAATAAACACACCTTCATCTGCCCTTGACCTTTGTGGTTGTACTGATTGTTCTGACTTGTCTGTAAAGAAAATGTATCATTGGGCATTATGACCAAAACATTAGTAAGAGATATATTCATTTTGAGTTCAATTATTTTTTATAATCCATATTTTTATAAACAGTGACGCCTAAAAATATAAATTTTTGATTTTTAGATTAAATTATGATATTAATTTGGATGTTTCAAACGATCAATGTAGTGGGTTTAATTGATAGGAACTATTTATAAAGATATTGTTTACTTTATCAATAATTATAATCACCCAGATATCATCACCTCCCCCCTACCCCACACTGATGTCCAAGCTTGCATATTAGAGAAACGAGCAAGCCTATAATAACAGTGATGTATAAAACAAACATTAAATTAAATTACTTTTTGATGTATTATCATTATTATTATTATTATTACTATTATTATTATATATATGCTGATTTCTAGAAATACTTTTTGTAAATAACATACATTATAAAACATTATTTGGAGTAACTCAAAATTGAGTATAAATCACAAATACATTTTATCAGATGAATTATACCGACTAATATCCATTCATTGATTATACATTTACATCATTACAGATATTGACTAAAAATATCAAGCAATTATTAAGCAACCAGTACATACCTTTGTCTAACTTTGGTTGTTTCGATATTGATGCTTCGCCAATACCTATTGAGGAAACAATAATTATGTGCATTAGAATATGTGAGGTTTGTTTACAAAATGGGTCTTGTGGTACGCTAGCTAATTTGATATTATTGAAGAAGTGATGTTTTGACAAAATTTGAATTTTTAAAATTGTTTCTGATAAGTTTAATATATACTGTACTGTATATTTAATAGCAGCAAAAGTTCTGAATTAATTTAACCAAGGTAATGGTTTTGAGGCATATTTTGAAAAGCTATTTTTCAGAATTGATGGGAAAACCAACACAAAATTTATTAGTTGTTGTTGTTATCTTAAGAGGTGATAGTTTAAGGCATCTCAGCTTAAAAATGATTTTACTCAACCTACTGTAGAAACATAATTCAAAGACCAAAAAAAAAAAATCTTATATTCGTCTATAAAATGTGCCACAAATTTTCATTTTTTTATACCAGAAGATTCATTTTGTCATGACAGCTCACATATGTACACTTGCATCTGTATTAAACTATTGCATCTGTATTAAACTATGTAAATCAAAATAGAGATGTTTAATTATTAATCACAAACCTTTGTTAAATCTTCGCATTTTTCTTGGATGTTTAAATTTTCCTGATTTACCTGTAAGAGAGCAAAACAATGGTGTGCAATATATAGTCATTTCCAGCATTTCAAATACCCATAATTTGGCTGTAAATGCTTGATATTAATAATAGTAAAACAGTAAACTTTTCCGTGTATCAACAGGCAGATGGAAAGCTAAGCTGTACAGCCATCATGCATATAATTCACATTTTTTTCCACTCTCTGAAGTTCAGTATCTTCTTCATCTAGGTCTGTTACAATATTTGCCTACTGTACATGGGCAATTCAATATTATACTAATACCTGTACAACGATAGTAATAACACATAGAACTCATCTGGAATTGTCCTAATTCTATGCATTACAATAGCCAATCGCTAAGCTTAGATGTAGCACTGTAGCTGGTACGTCATCACAAATTTAGTTTAGGGCGTCTACATAGCGAAAGCTTGTACATAGTGAAAGCTTGCAAGTCTCAATTAAGTTTACATCAAATTGTGCTTGGTTTATTACCAATAAAACAGTACTACAGTCATAGCCAACCAAAAAAAAAATGATTTGAATAATTCTTTGTTTGGTCTTTGTATTTTTTAAATTTGTGCCAGGAATGTATTCTTTACAAATAAATATAAATTGAACTTCAAAATACTTGTGAATAACTTAAATTTATAATAAATATCAGGTGAATTACTGTACTGTATATAGTTATTACAATTACAGATATTCACTAAATATAATCAGCAATTATTCAGCACCCAGTACGTACCTTTGTCTAACTTTGGTCTTTTTGATGTTGATGCTTCTCCAAACCCTATTGAGGAAATTAAAATTGACAATAATTATGTGCATTAGCAGCATACCTGCAGTAGACCATATACTCCACTACCTTAACATTATGTAAAGAATATGTGAGGTGTTGTTTACAAAATGAGTCTTGTGGTATGCTAGCTAATTTGTTATATTGAAGAAGTGATGTTTTGACAAAATTTGAATTTTTTTTAATTGTTTCTGATAAGTTCAATATATACTGTATATTTAATAGCAGCAAAAGTTCTGAACTGATTTACCTAAGATAATGGTTTTGAGGCACATTTTGAAAAGCTATTTTTCAGAATTGATAGGAAAAACCAACACAAAATTTATTAATGATAATGGTATTAGTTGTTGTTGTTATCTTAAGAGGTGATGGTTTTAGACATCTCAGCTTAAAAATGTTTTTACTCAACCTGCTGTAGAAACATAATTCAAAGACCAAAACAAAATATATCTAATATTCGTCTAGAAAATGTGCCACAAATTTTTTATTTTTTGTACCACAAGATTTATTTTGTCATGACAGCTCACATATGTACTGTACACTTGCATCTGTATTAAACTATGTAAATCAAAATAGAGATGTTTAATTATTAATCACAAACCTTTGTCAAATCTTCGCATTTTTCTTGGATGTTTAAATTTTCCTGATTTACCTGTAAGAGAGCAAA